>NW_027142042.1:0-52043 GCF_036365525.1 Heterodontus francisci
CCTCTCCCGCTCTCCCGATAGAGACATTTCTGACATGGAGTGCAATCTCTCTGCAGAGACATTTCTGACATGGCGTGCACTGTTTGCACAGAGACAATTCTGACATGGAGGGCAATCTCTCTCCAGCGACATTTCTGACATGGAGAGCAGTCTCCCTACAGAGACATTTCTGACATTGAGTGCACTCTCTCAACAGAGACATTTCTGACATGGGGTGCAATCTCTCGACAGAGACATTACTGACATGGAGTGTAATCTCTCCACAGAGACATTTCTGACATGGAGAGTAATCTCTCTGCAGAGACATTTCTGACATGGAGTGCACTCTCTCCACAGAGACAGTTCTGACATGGAGAGCAATCTCTCCACAGAGACATTTCTGACATGGAGAGCAATCTCTCAACAGAGACATTTCTGACATTGACAGCAATCTCTCCACAGAGACATTTCTGACATGGAGAGCAATCACTCTGCAGAGACATTTCTGACATGGAGAGCACTCTCTCTGCAGAGACATTCCTGACATGGAGTGCAATCTCTCCACGGAGACATTTCTGACATGGAGTGCACTCTCTCGACAGAGAAATTCCTGACATGGAGAGCAATCTCTCTGCAGAGGCATTTCTGACATGGAGTGCACTCTCCCGCTCTCCCGATAGAGACATTCCTGACATGGAGTGCAATCTCTCTGCAGAGACATTTCTGACATGGAGTGCACTCTCTCTACAGAGACATTTCTGACATGGAGAGCAATCTCTCCACAGAGACATCACTGACATGGAGTGCAATCTCTCGACAGAGACATTACTGACATGGAGTGTAATCTCTCGACAGAGACATTCCTGACATGGAGAGCAATCTCTCTGCAGAGGCATTTCTGACATGGAGTGCACTCTCCCGCTCTCCCGATAGAGACATTCCTGACATGGAGTGCAATCTCTCTGCAGAGACATTTCTGACATGGAGTGCACTCTCTCTACAGAGACATTTCTGACATGGAGAGCAATCTCTCAACAGAGACATTTCTGACATGGACAGCAATCTCTCCACAGAGACATTTCTGACATGGAGAGCAATCACTCTGCAGAGACATTTCTGACATGGAGAGCACTCTCTCTGCAGAGACATTCCTGACATGGAGTGCAATCTCTCCACGGAGACATTTCTGACATGGAGTGCACTCTCTCGACAGAGAAATTCCTGACATGGAGAGCAATCTCTCTGCAGAGGCATTTCTGACATGGAGTGCACTCTCCCGCTCTCCCGATAGAGACATTCCTGACATGGAGTGCAATCTCTCTGCAGAGACATTTCTGACATGGAGTGCACTCTCTCTACAGAGACATTTCTGACATGGAGAGCAATCTCTCCACAGAGACATCACTGACATGGAGTGCAATCTCTCGACAGAGACATTACTGACATGGAGTGTAATCTCTCGACAGAGACATTTCTGACATGGAGAGCAATCTATCAACAGAGACATTTCTGACATGGAGAGCAATCTATCAACAGAGACATTTCTGACATGGAGTGCACTCTCTCCACAGAGACATTTCTGACATGGAGAGTAATCTCTCTGCAGAGACATTTCTGACATGGAGTGCACTCTCTCCACAGAAACAGTTCTGACATGGAGTGCAATCTCTCTACACAGACATTTCTGACATGGAGTGCACTCTCTCTACAGAAACATTTCTGACATGGAGAGCAATCACTCTACAGAGACATTTCTGACATGGAGTGCACTCTCTCTACAGAGACATTTCTGACATGGAGAGCAATCTCTCCACAGAGACATTTCTGACATGGAGAGCACTCTCTCGACAGAGACATTCCTGTCATGGAGAGCAACCTCTCTGCAGAGACATTCATGACATGGAGTGCACTCTCCCGATAGAGACATTCCTGACATGGAGTGCAATCTCTCCACAGAGACATTTCTGACATGGAGTGCACTCTCCCGCTCTCCCAATAGAGACATTCCTGACATGGAGAGCAATTTCTCTCCAGAGCCATTTCTGACATGGAGAGCAATCTTCCTGCAGAGACATTCCTGACATGGAGTGCACTCTCCCGATAGAGACATTCCTGACATGGAGTGCAATCTCTCTGCAGAAACATTACTGACATGGAGAGCAATCTCTCGACACAGACATTTCTGACATGGAGTGCACTCTCTCTACAGAGACATTTCTGACATGGAGAGCAATCTCTCAACAGAGACATTTCTGACATGGACAGCAATCTCTCCACTGAGACATTTCTGACATGGAGTGCACTCTCTCCACAGAGACAGTTCTGACATGGAGAGCAATCTCTCTGCAGAGACAATTCTGACATGGAGTGCACTCTCTCCACAGAGACATTTCTGACATGGAGAGCAATCACTCTGCAGAGACATTACTGACATGGAGAGCAATCTCTCCACAGAGACATTTCTGACATGGAGTGCAATCTCTCCACAGAGGCATTTCTGACATTGAGTGCACTCTCCCGCTCTCCCGATAGAGACATTCCTGACATGGAGTGCAATCTCTCTGCAGAGACATTTCTGACATGGAGTGCACTCTCTCCACAGAGACAGTTCTGACATGGAGAGCAATCTCTCCACAGAGACATTTCTGACATGGAGAGCAATCTCTCAACAGAGACATTTCTGACATGGACAGCAATCTCTCCACAGAGACATTTCTGACATGGAGTGCACTCTCCCGCTCTCCCGATAGAGACATTCCTGACATGGAGTGCAATCTCTCTGCAGAGACATTTATGACATGGAGTGCACTGTCTGCACAGAGACAATTCTGACATGGAGGGCAATTTCTACAGAAACATTTCTGACATGGAGAGCAATCACTCCACAGAGACATTTCTGACATGGAGAGCAATCTCTCCACAGAGACATTTCTGACATGGAGAGCACTCTCTCGACAGAGACATTCCTGACATGGAGAGCAACCTCTCTGCAGAGACATTCCTGACATGGAGTGCAATCTCTCCACAGAGACATTTCTGACATGGAGTGCACTGTCTCTCCAGAGACATTTCTGACATGGAGTGCACTCTCCCGCTCTCCCGATAGAGACATTCCTGACATGGAGAGCAATTTCTCTCCAGAGACATTTCTGACATGGAGAGCAATCTCTCTGCAGAGACATTTCTGACATGGAGTGCACTCTCTCAACAGAGACATTTCTGACATGTCGAGCAATCTCATGACAGAGACATTTCTGACATGGAGAGCAATCTCTCCACAGAGACATTACTGACATGGAGTGCAATGTCTCGACAGAGACATTACTGTTTTGGAGTGCAATCTCTCCACAGAGACATTACTGACATGGAGTGTAATCTCTCGACAGAGACATTTCTGACAGGAAAGCAATCTAACAACAGAGACATTTCTGACATGGAGTGTACTCTCTCCACAGAGACATTTCTGACATGGAGAGCAATCTATCAACAGAGCCATTTCTGACATGGAGTGTACTCTCTCTAGAGACATTTCTGACATTGAGAGTAATCTCTCTGCAGAGACATTTCTGACATGGAGTGCACTCTCTCCACAGAGACAGTTCTGACATGGAAGAGCAATCTCTCTACAGAGACATTTCTGTCATGGAGTGCACTCTCTCTACAGAGACATTTCTGACAAGGAGAGCAATCACTCTACAGAGACATTTCTGACATGGAGAGCAATCTCTCCTCAGAGACATTTCTGACATGGAGAGCACTCTGTCTGCAAAGACATTCCTGACATGGAGTGCAATCTCTCCAAAGAGACATTTCTGACATGGAGAGCAATCTCTCCACAGAGACATTTCTGACATGGAGAGCAATCTCTCCACAGAGACATTTCTGACATGGAGAGCAAACTCTCCACAGAGACATTTCTGACATGGAGAGCACTCTCTCAACAGAGACATTCCTGACATGGAGAGCAATCTCTCTGCAGAGACATTCCTGACATGGAGTGCACTCTCCCGATAGAGACATTCCTGACATGGAGTGCAATCTCTCTGCAGAAACATTACTGACATGGAGAGCAATCTCTCTGCAGAGACATTTCTGACATGGAGAGCAATCTCTCCTCAGAGACATTTCTGACATGGAGAGCACTCTGTCTGCCGAGACATTCCTGACATGGAGTGCAATCTCTCCAAAGAGACATTTCTGACATGGAGAGCAATCTCTCCACAGAGACATTTCTGACATGGAGAGCAATCTCCCTGCAGAGACATTTCTGACATGGAGTGCACTCTCTCTGCAGAGACATTTCTGACATGGAGAGCAATCTCTCAACAGAGACATTTCTGACATGGACAGCAATCTCTCCACAGAGACATTTCTGACATGGAGTGCACTCTCTCCACAGAGACAGTTCTGACATGGAGAGCAATCTCTCTGCAGAGACAATTCTGACATGGAGTGCACTCTCTCCACAGAGACATTTCTGACATGGAGAGCAATCACTCTGCAGAGACATTACTGACATGGAGAGCACTCTCTCTGCAGAGACATTCCTGACATGGACAGCAATCTCTCCACAGAGACATTTCTGACATGGAGAGCAATCTCTCCACAGAGACATTTCTGACATGGAGTGCAATCTCTCCACAGAGGCATTTCTGACATTGAGTGCCCTCTCCCGCTCTCCCGATAGAGACATTTCTGACATGGAGTGCAATCTCTCTGCAGAGACATTTCTGACATGGCGTGCACTGTTTGCACAGAGACAATTCTGACATGGAGGGCAATCTCTCTCCAGCGACATTTCTGACATGGAGAGCAGTCTCCCTACAGAGACATTTCTGACATTGAGTGCACTCTCTCAACAGAGACATTTCTGACATGGGGTGCAATCTCTCGACAGAGACATTACTGACATGGAGTGTAATCTCTCCACAGAGACATTTCTGACATGGAGAGTAATCTCTCTGCAGAGACATTTCTGACATGGAGTGCACTCTCTCCACAGAGACAGTTCTGACATGGAGAGCAATCTCTCCACAGAGACATTTCTGACATGGAGAGCAATCTCTCAACAGAGACATTTCTGACATTGACAGCAATCTCTCCACAGAGACATTTCTGACATGGAGAGCAATCACTCTGCAGAGACATTTCTGACATGGAGAGCACTCTCTCTGCAGAGACATTCCTGACATGGAGTGCAATCTCTCCACGGAGACATTTCTGACATGGAGTGCACTCTCTCGACAGAGAAATTCCTGACATGGAGAGCAATCTCTCTGCAGAGGCATTTCTGACATGGAGTGCACTCTCCCGCTCTCCCGATAGAGACATTCCTGACATGGAGTGCAATCTCTCTGCAGAGACATTTCTGACATGGAGTGCACTCTCTCTACAGAGACATTTCTGACATGGAGAGCAATCTCTCCACAGAGACATCACTGACATGGAGTGCAATCTCTCGACAGAGACATTACTGACATGGAGTGTAATCTCTCGACAGAGACATTCCTGACATGGAGAGCAATCTCTCTGCAGAGGCATTTCTGACATGGAGTGCACTCTCCCGCTCTCCCGATAGAGACATTCCTGACATGGAGTGCAATCTCTCTGCAGAGACATTTCTGACATGGAGTGCACTCTCTCTACAGAGACATTTCTGACATGGAGAGCAATCTCTCAACAGAGACATTTCTGACATGGACAGCAATCTCTCCACAGAGACATTTCTGACATGGAGAGCAATCACTCTGCAGAGACATTTCTGACATGGAGAGCACTCTCTCTGCAGAGACATTCCTGACATGGAGTGCAATCTCTCCACGGAGACATTTCTGACATGGAGTGCACTCTCTCGACAGAGAAATTCCTGACATGGAGAGCAATCTCTCTGCAGAGGCATTTCTGACATGGAGTGCACTCTCCCGCTCTCCCGATAGAGACATTCCTGACATGGAGTGCAATCTCTCTGCAGAGACATTTCTGACATGGAGTGCACTCTCTCTACAGAGACATTTCTGACATGGAGAGCAATCTCTCCACAGAGACATCACTGACATGGAGTGCAATCTCTCGACAGAGACATTACTGACATGGAGTGTAATCTCTCGACAGAGACATTTCTGACATGGAGAGCAATCTATCAACAGAGACATTTCTGACATGGAGAGCAATCTATCAACAGAGACATTTCTGACATGGAGTGCACTCTCTCCACAGAGACATTTCTGACATGGAGAGTAATCTCTCTGCAGAGACATTTCTGACATGGAGTGCACTCTCTCCACAGAAACAGTTCTGACATGGAGTGCAATCTCTCTACACAGACATTTCTGACATGGAGTGCACTCTCTCTACAGAAACATTTCTGACATGGAGAGCAATCACTCTACAGAGACATTTCTGACATGGAGTGCACTCTCTCTACAGAGACATTTCTGACATGGAGAGCAATCTCTCCACAGAGACATTTCTGACATGGAGAGCACTCTCTCGACAGAGACATTCCTGTCATGGAGAGCAACCTCTCTGCAGAGACATTCATGACATGGAGTGCACTCTCCCGATAGAGACATTCCTGACATGGAGTGCAATCTCTCCACAGAGACATTTCTGACATGGAGTGCACTCTCCCGCTCTCCCAATAGAGACATTCCTGACATGGAGAGCAATTTCTCTCCAGAGCCATTTCTGACATGGAGAGCAATCTTCCTGCAGAGACATTCCTGACATGGAGTGCACTCTCCCGATAGAGACATTCCTGACATGGAGTGCAATCTCTCTGCAGAAACATTACTGACATGGAGAGCAATCTCTCGACACAGACATTTCTGACATGGAGTGCACTCTCTCTACAGAGACATTTCTGACATGGAGAGCAATCTCTCAACAGAGACATTTCTGACATGGACAGCAATCTCTCCACTGAGACATTTCTGACATGGAGTGCACTCTCTCCACAGAGACAGTTCTGACATGGAGAGCAATCTCTCTGCAGAGACAATTCTGACATGGAGTGCACTCTCTCCACAGAGACATTTCTGACATGGAGAGCAATCACTCTGCAGAGACATTACTGACATGGAGAGCAATCTCTCCACAGAGACATTTCTGACATGGAGTGCAATCTCTCCACAGAGGCATTTCTGACATTGAGTGCACTCTCCCGCTCTCCCGATAGAGACATTCCTGACATGGAGTGCAATCTCTCTGCAGAGACATTTCTGACATGGCGTGCACTGTCTGCACAGAGACAATTCTGACATGGAGGGCAATCTCTCTCCAGCGACATTTCTGACATGGAGAGCAATCTCTCTACAGAGACATTTCTGACATGGAGTGCACTCTCTCCACAGAGACAGTTCTGACATGGAGAGCAATCTCTCTGCAGAGACAATTCTGACATGGAGTGCACTCTCTCCACAGAGACATTCCTGACATGGACAGCAATCTCTCCACAGAGACATTTCTGACATGGAGAGCAATCTCTCCACAGAGACATTTCTGACATGGAGTGCAATCTCTCCACAGAGGCATTTCTGACAATCAGTGCACTCTCCCGCTCTCCCGATAGAGACATTCCTGACATGGAGTGCAATCTCTCTGCAGAGACATTTCTGACATGGCGTGCACTGTCTGCACAGAGACAATTCTGACATGGAGGGCAATCTCTCTCCAGCGACATTTCTGACATGGAGAGCAATCTCTCTACAGAGACATTTCTGACATTGAGTGCACTCTCTCAACAGAGACATTTCTGACATGGGGTGCAATCTCTCGACAGAGACATTACTGACATGGAGTGTAATCTCTCCACAGAGACATTTCTGACATGGAGTGTAATCTCTCTGCAGAGACATTTCTGACATGGAGTGCACTCTCTCCACAGAGACAGTTCTGACATGGAGAGCAATCTCTCCACAGAGACATTTCTGACATGGAGAGCAATCTCTCAACAGAGACATTTCTGACATGGACAGCAATCTCTCCACAGAGACATTTCTGACATGGAGAGCAATCACTCTGCAGAGACATTTCTGACATGGAGAGCACTCTCTCTGCAGAGACATTCCTGACATGGAGTGCAATCTCTCCACGGAGACATTTCTGACATGGAGTGCACTCTCTCGACAGAGAAATTCCTGACATGGAGAGCAATCTCTCTGCAGAGGCATTTCTGACATGGAGTGCACTCTCCCGCTCTCCCGATAGAGACATTCCTGACATGGAGTGCAATCTCTCTGCAGAGACATTTCTGACATGGAGTGCACTGTCTGCACAGAGACAATACTGACATGGAGGGCAATCACTCTCCAGCGACATTTCTGACATGGAGTGCACTCTCTCTACAGAGACATTTCTGACATGGAGAGCAATCTCTCCACAGAGACATCACTGACATGGAGTGCAATCTCTCGACAGAGACATTACTGACATGGAGTGTAATCTCTCGACAGAGACATTTCTGACATGGAGAGCAATCTATCAACAGAGACATTTCTGACATGGAGAGCAATCTATCAACAGAGACATTTCTGACATGGAGTGCACTCTCTCCACAGAGACATTTCTGACATGGAGAGTAATCTCTCTGCAGAGACATTTCTGACATGGAGTGCACTCTCTCCACAGAGACAGTTCTGACATGGAGTGCAATCTCTCTACACAGACATTTCTGACATGGAGTGCACTCTCTCTGCAGAAACATTTCTGACATGGAGAGCAATCACTCTACAGAGACATTTCTGACATGGAGTGCACTCTCTCTACAGAGACATTTCTGGCATGGAGAGCAATCTCTCCACAGAGACATTTCTGACATGGAGAGCACTCTCTCGACAGAGACATTTCTGACATGGAGAGCAATCACTCTGCAGAGACATTTCTGACATGGAGAGCACTCTCTCTGCAGAGACATTCCTGACATGGAGTGCAATCTCTCGACAGAGAAATTCCTGACATGGAGAGCAATCTTTCTGCAGAGGCATTTCTGACATGGAGTGCAATGTCTCGACAGAGACATTATTGTTTTGGAGTGCAATCTCTCCACAGAAAGATTACTGACATGGAGTGTAATCTCTCGACAGAGACATTTCTGACAGGAAAGCAATCTCTCCACAGAGACATTTCTGACATGGAGAGCAATCTCCCTGCAGAGACATTCCTGACATGGAGTGCACTCTCCCGATAGAGACATTCCTGACATGGAGTGCAATCTCTCTGCAGAAACATTACTGACATGGAGAGCAATCTCTCGACAGAGACATTTCTGACATGGAGTGCAATCTCTCCACGGAGACATTTCTGACATGGAGTGCACTCTCTCGACAGAGAAATTCCTGACATGGAGAGCAATCTCTCTGCAGAGGCATTTCTGACATGGAGTGCACTCTCCCGCTCTCCCGATAGAGACATTCCTGACATGGAGTGCAATCTCTCTGCAGAGACATTTCTGACATGGAGTGCACTCTCTCTACAGAGACATTTCTGACATGGAGAGCAATCTCTCCACAGAGACATCACTGACATGGAGTGCAATCTCTCGACAGAGACATTACTGACATGGAGTGTAATCTCTCGACAGAGACATTTCTGACATGGAGAGCAATCTATCAACAGAGACATTTCTGACATGGAGAGCAATCTATCAACAGAGACATTTCTGACATGGAGTGCACTCTCTCCACAGAGACATTTCTGACATGGAGAGTAATCTCTCTGCAGAGACATTTCTGACATGGAGAGCAATCTCTCAACAGAGACATTTCTGACATGGACAGCAATCTCTCCACAGAGACATTTCTGACATGGAGAGCAATCACTCTGCAGAGACATTTCTGACATGGAGAGCACTCTCTCTGCAGAGACATTCCTGACATGGAGTGCAATCTCTCCACGGAGACATTTCTGACATGGAGTGCACTCTCTCGACAGAGAAATTCCTGACATGGAGAGCAATCTCTCTGCAGAGGCATTTCTGACATGGAGTGCACTCTCCCGCTCTCCCGATAGAGACATTCCTGACATGGAGTGCAATCTCTCTGCAGAGACATTTCTGACATGGAGTGCACTCTCTCTACAGAGACATTTCTGACATGGAGAGCAATCTCTCCACAGAGACATCACTGACATGGAGTGCAATCTCTCGACAGAGACATTACTGACATGGAGTGTAATCTCTCGACAGAGACATTTCTGACATGGAGAGCAATCTATCAACAGAGACATTTCTGACATGGAGAGCAATCTATCAACAGAGACATTTCTGACATGGAGTGCACTCTCTCCACAGAGACATTTCTGACATGGAGAGTAATCTCTCTGCAGAGACATTTCTGACATGGAGAGCAATCTCTCAACAGAGACATTTCTGACATGGACAGCAATCTCTCCACAGAGACATTTCTGACATGGAGAGCAATCACTCTGCAGAGACATTTCTGACATGGAGAGCACTCTCTCTGCAGAGACATTCCTGACATGGAGTGCAATCTCTCCACGGAGACATTTCTGACATGGAGTGCACTCTCTCGACAGAG
Organism: Heterodontus francisci; assembly: GCF_036365525.1. Taxonomy (NCBI): domain Eukaryota; kingdom Metazoa; phylum Chordata; class Chondrichthyes; order Heterodontiformes; family Heterodontidae; genus Heterodontus; species Heterodontus francisci. Next base: position 10,515 of record NW_027142042.1, read on the forward strand.
AAATTCCTGACATGGAGAGCAATCTCTCTGCAGAGGCATTTCTGACATGGAGTGCACTCTCCCGCTCTCCCGATAGAGACATTCCTGACATGGAGTGCAATCTCTCTGCAGAGACATTTCTGACATGGAGTGCACTCTCTCTACAGAGACATTTCTGACATGGAGAGCAATCTCTCCACAGAGACATCACTGACATGGAGTGCAATCTCTCGACAGAGACATTACTGACATGGAGTGTAATCTCTCGACAGAGACATTTCTGACATGGAGAGCAATCTATCAACAGAGACATTTCTGACATGGAGAGCAATCTATCAACAGAGACATTTCTGACATGGAGTGCACTCTCTCCACAGAGACATTTCTGACATGGAGAGTAATCTCTCTGCAGAGACATTTCTGACATGGAGTGCACTCTCTCCACAGAAACAGTTCTGACATGGAGTGCAATCTCTCTACACAGACATTTCTGACATGGAGTGCACTCTCTCTACAGAAACATTTCTGACATGGAGAGCAATCACTCTACAGAGACATTTCTGACATGGAGTGCACTCTCTCTACAGAGACATTTCTTGCATGGAGAGCAATCTCTCCACAGAGACATTTCTGACATGGAGAGCACTCTCTCGACAGAGACATTCCTGTCATGGAGAGCAACCTCTCTGCAGAGACATTCATGACATGGAGTGCACTCTCCCGATAGAGACATTCCTGACATGGAGTGCAATCTCTCCACAGAGACATTTCTGACATGGAGTGCACTCTCCCGCTCTCCCAATAGAGACATTCCTGACATGGAGAGCAATTTCTCTCCAGAGCCATTTCTGACATGGAGAGCAATCTTCCTGCAGAGACATTCCTGACATGGAGTGCACTCTCCCGATAGAGACATTCCTGACATGGAGTGCAATCTCTCTGCAGAAACATTACTGACATGGAGAGCAATCTCTCGACACAGACATTTCTGACATGGAGTGCACTCTCTCTACAGAGACATTTCTGACATGGAGAGCAATCTCTCAACAGAGACATTTCTGACATGGACAGCAATCTCTCCACTGAGACATTTCTGACATGGAGTGCACTCTCTCCACAGAGACAGTTCTGACATGGAGAGCAATCTCTCTGCAGAGACAATTCTGACATGGAGTGCACTCTCTCCACAGAGACATTTCTGACATGGAGAGCAATCACTCTGCAGAGACATTACTGACATGGAGAGCAATCTCTCCACAGAGACATTTCTGACATGGAGTGCAATCTCTCCACAGAGGCATTTCTGACATTGAGTGCACTCTCCCGCTCTCCCGATAGAGACATTCCTGACATGGAGTGCAATCTCTCTGCAGAGACATTTCTGACATGGCGTGCACTGTCTGCACAGAGACAATTCTGACATGGAGGGCAATCTCTCTCCAGCGACATTTCTGACATGGAGAGCAATCTCTCTACAGAGACATTTCTGACATGGAGTGCACTCTCTCCACAGAGACAGTTCTGACATGGAGAGCAATCTCTCTGCAGAGACAATTCTGACATGGAGTGCACTCTCTCCACAGAGACATTCCTGACATGGACAGCAATCTCTCCACAGAGACATTTCTGACATGGAGAGCAATCTCTCCACAGAGACATTTCTGACATGGAGTGCAATCTCTCCACAGAGGCATTTCTGACAATCAGTGCACTCTCCCGCTCTCCCGATAGAGACATTCCTGACATGGAGTGCAATCTCTCTGCAGAGACATTTCTGACATGGCGTGCACTGTCTGCACAGAGACAATTCTGACATGGAGGGCAATCTCTCTCCAGCGACATTTCTGACATGGAGAGCAATCTCTCTACAGAGACATTTCTGACATTGAGTGCACTCTCTCAACAGAGACATTTCTGACATGGGGTGCAATCTCTCGACAGAGACATTACTGACATGGAGTGTAATCTCTCCACAGAGACATTTCTGACATGGAGTGTAATCTCTCTGCAGAGACATTTCTGACATGGAGTGCACTCTCTCCACAGAGACAGTTCTGACATGGAGAGCAATCTCTCCACAGAGACATTTCTGACATGGAGAGCAATCTCTCAACAGAGACATTTCTGACATGGACAGCAATCTCTCCACAGAGACATTTCTGACATGGAGAGCAATCACTCTGCAGAGACATTACTGACATGGAGAGCACTCTCTCTGCAGAGACATTCCTGACATGGAGTGCAATCTCTCCACGGAGACATTTCTGACATGGAGTGCACTCTCTCGACAGAGAAATTCCTGACATGGAGAGCAATCTCTCTGCAGAGGCATTTCTGACATGGAGTGCACTCTCCCGCTCTCCCGATAGAGACATTCCTGACATGGAGTGCAATCTCTCTGCAGAGACATTTCTGACATGGAGTGCACTGTCTGCACAGAGACAATACTGACATGGAGGGCAATCACTCTCCAGCGACATTTCTGACATGGAGTGCACTCTCTCTACAGAGACATTTCTGACATGGAGAGCAATCTCTCCACAGAGACATCACTGACATGGAGTGCAATCTCTCGACAGAGACATTACTGACATGGAGTGTAATCTCTCGACAGAGACATTTCTGACATGGAGAGCAATCTATCAACAGAGACATTTCTGACATGGAGAGCAATCTATCAACAGAGACATTTCTGACATGGAGTGCACTCTCTCCACAGAGACATTTCTGACATGGAGAGTAATCTCTCTGCAGAGACATTTCTGACATGGAGTGCACTCTCTCCACAGAGACAGTTCTGACATGGAGTGCAATCTCTCTACACAGACATTTCTGACATGGAGTGCACTCTCTCTGCAGAAACATTTCTGACATGGAGAGCAATCACTCTACAGAGACATTTCTGACATGGAGTGCACTCTCTCTACAGAGACATTTCTGGCATGGAGAGCAATCTCTCCACAGAGACATTTCTGACATGGAGAGCACTCTCTCGACAGAGACATTTCTGACATGGAGAGCAATCACTCTGCAGAGACATTTCTGACATGGAGAGCACTCTCTCTGCAGAGACATTCCTGACATGGAGTGCAATCTCTCGACAGAGAAATTCCTGACATGGAGAGCAATCTTTCTGCAGAGGCATTTCTGACATGGAGTGCAATGTCTCGACAGAGACATTATTGTTTTGGAGTGCAATCTCTCCACAGAAAGATTACTGACATGGAGTGTAATCTCTCGACAGAGACATTTCTGACAGGAAAGCAATCTCTCCACAGAGACATTTCTGACATGGAGAGCAATCTCCCTGCAGAGACATTCCTGACATGGAGTGCACTCTCCCGATAGAGACATTCCTGACATGGAGTGCAATCTCTCTGCAGAAACATTACTGACATGGAGAGCAATCTCTCGACAGAGACATTTCTGACATGGAGTGCACTCTCTCTACAGAGACATTTCTGACATGGAGAGCAATCTCTCAACAGAGACATTTCTGACATGGACAGCAATCTCTCCACAGAGACATTTCTGACATGGAGTGCACTCTCTCCACAGAGACAGTTCTGACATGGAGAGCAATCTCTCTGCAGAGACAATTCTGACATGGAGTGCACTCTCTCCACAGAGACATTTCTGACATGGAGAGCAATCACTCTGCAGAGACATTTCTGACATGGAGAGCACTCTCTCTGCAGAGACATTCCTGACATGGACAGCAATCTCTCCACAGAGACATTTCTGACATGGAGAGCAATCTCTCCACAGAGACATTTCTGACATGGAGTGCAATCTCTCCACAGAGGCATTTCTGACATTGAGTGCACTCTCCCGCTCTCCCGATAGAGACATTCCTGACATGGAGTGCAATCTCTCTGCAGAGACATTTCTGACATGGCGTGCACTGTCTGCACAGAGACAATTCTGACATGGAGGGCAATCTCTCTCCAGCGACATTTCTGACATGGAGGGCAATCTCTCTACAGAGACATTTCTGACATTGAGTGCACTCTCTCAACAGAGACATTTCTGACATGGGGTGCAATCTCTCGACAGAGACATTACTGAGATGGAGTGTAATCTCTCCACAGAGACATTTCTGACATGGAGAGTAATCTCTCTGCAGAGACATTTCTGACATGGAGTGCACTCTCTCCACAGAGACAGTTCTGACATGGAGAGCAATCTCTCCACAGAGACATTTCTGACATGGAGAGCAATCTCTCAACAGAGACATTTCTGACATGGACAGCAATCTCTCCACAGAGACATTTCTGACATGGAGAGCAATCACTCTGCAGAGACCTTTCTGACATGGAGAGCACTCTCTCTGCAGAGACATTCGTGACATGGAGAGCAATCTCTCTGCAGAGACATTTCTGACATGGAGTGCACTCTCTCGACAGAGAAATTCCTGACATGGAGAGCAATCTCTCTGCAGAAGCATTTCTGACATGGAGTGCACTCTCCCGCTCTCCCGATAGAGACATTCCTGACATGGAGTGCAATCTCTCTGCAGAGACATTTCTGACATGGAGTGCACTGTCTGCACAGAGACAATACTGACATGGGGGGCAATCTCTCTCCAGCGACATTTCTGACATGGAGTGCACTCTCTCTACAGAGACATTTCTGACATGGAGAGCAATCTCTCCACAGAGACATCACTGATATGGAGTGCAATCTCTTGACAGAGACATTACTGACATGGAGTGTAATCTCTCGACAGAGACATTTCTGACATGGAGAGCAATCTATCAACAGAGACATTTCTGACATGGAGAGCAATCTATCAACAGAGACATTTCTGACATGGAGTGCACTCTCTCCACAGAGACATTTCTGACATGGAGAGTAATCTCTCTGCAGAGACATTTCTGACATGGAGTGCACTCTCTCCACAGAGACAGTTCTGACATGGAGTGCAATCTCTCTACACAGACATTTCTGACATGGAGTGCACTCTCTCTACAGAAACATTTCTGACATGGAGAGCAATCACTCTACAGAGACATTTCTGACTTGGAGTGCACTCTCTCTACAGAGACATTTCTGGCATGGAGAGCAATCTCTCCACAGAGATATTTCTGACATGGAGAGCACTCTCTCGACAGAGACATTCCTGACATGGAGAGCAACCTCTCTGTAGAGACATTCCTGACATGGAGTGCACTCTCCCGATAGAGACATTCCTGACATGGAGTGCAGTCTCTCCACAGAGACATTTCTGACATGGAGTGCACTCTCCCGCTCTCCCGATAGAGACATTCCTGACATGGAGTGCAATTTCTCTCCAGCGACATTTCTGACATGGAGTGCACTCTCTCTACAGAGACATTTCTGACATGGAGAGCAATCTCTCCACAGAGACATCACTGACATGGAGTGCAATCTCTCGACAGAGACATTACTGACATGGAGTGTAATCTCTCGACAGAGACATTTCTGACATGGAGAGCAATCTATCAACAGAGACATTTCTGACATGGAGAGCAATCTATCAACAGAGACATTTCTGACATGGAGTGCACTCTCTCCACAGAGACATTTCTGACATGGAGAGTAATCTCTCTGCAGAGACATTTCTGACATGGAGTGCACTCTCTCCACAGAGACAGTTCTGACATGGAGTGCAATCTCTCTACACAGACATTTCTGACATGGAGTGCACTCTCTCTGCAGAAACATTTCTGACATGGAGAGCAATCACTCTACAGAGACATTTCTGACATGGAGTGCACTCTCTCTACAGAGACATTTCTGGCATGGAGAGCAATCTCTCCACAGAGACATTTCTGACATGGAGAGCACTCTCTCGACAGAGACATTTCTGACATGGAGAGCAATCACTCTGCAGAGACATTTCTGACATGGAGAGCACTCTCTCTGCAGAGACATTCCTGACATGGAGTGCAATCTCTCGACAGAGAAATTCCTGACATGGAGAGCAATCTTTCTGCAGAGGCATTTCTGACATGGAGTGCAATGTCTCGACAGAGACATTATTGTTTTGGAGTGCAATCTCTCCACAGAGAGATTACTGACATGGAGTGTAATCTCTCGACAGAGACATTTCTGACAGGAAAGCAATCTCTCCACAGAGACATTTCTGACATGGAGAGCAATCTCCCTGCAGAGACATTCCTGACATGGAGTGCACTCTCTCCACAGAGACAGTTCTGACATGGAGAGCAATCTCTCTGCAGAGACAATTCTGACATGGAGTGCACTCTCTCCACAGAGACATTCCTGACATGGACAGCAATCTCTCCACAGAGACATTTCTGACATGGAGAGCAATCTCTCCACAGAGACATTTCTGACATGGAGTGCAATCTCTCCACAGAGGCATTTCTGACAATCAGTGCACTCTCCCGCTCTCCCGATAGAGACATTCCTGACATGGAGTGCAATCTCTCTGCAGAGACATTTCTGACATGGCGTGCACTGTCTGCACAGAGACAATTCTGACATGGAGGGCAATCTCTCTCCAGCGACATTTCTGACATGGAGAGCAATCTCTCTACAGAGACATTTCTGACATTGAGTGCACTCTCTCAACAGAGACATTTCTGACATGGGGTGCAATCTCTCGACAGAGACATTACTGACATGGAGTGTAATCTCTCCACAGAGACATTTCTGACATGGAGTGTAATCTCTCTGCAGAGACATTTCTGACATGGAGTGCACTCTCTCCACAGAGACAGTTCTGACATGGAGAGCAATCTCTCCACAGAGACATTTCTGACATGGAGAGCAATCTCTCAACAGAGACATTTCTGACATGGACAGCAATCTCTCCACAGAGACATTTCTGACATGGAGAGCAATCACTCTGCAGAGACATTTCTGACATGGAGAGCACTCTCTCTGCAGAGACATTCCTGACATGGAGTGCAATCTCTCCACGGAGACATTTCTGACATGGAGTGCACTCTCTCGACAGAGAAATTCCTGACATGGAGAGCAATCTCTCTGCAGAGGCATTTCTGACATGGAGTGCACTCTCCCGCTCTCCCGATAGAGACATTCCTGACATGGAGTGCAATCTCTCTGCAGAGACATTTCTGACATGGAGTGCACTGTCTGCACAGAGACAATACTGACATGGAGGGCAATCACTCTCCAGCGACATTTCTGACATGGAGTGCACTCTCTCTACAGAGACATTTCTGACATGGAGAGCAATCTCTCCACAGAGACATCACTGACATGGAGTGCAATCTCTCGACAGAGACATTACTGACATGGAGTGTAATCTCTCGACAGAGACATTTCTGACATGGAGAGCAATCTATCAACAGAGACATTTCTGACATGGAGAGCAATCTATCAACAGAGACATTTCTGACATGGAGTGCACTCTCTCCACAGAGACATTTCTGACATGGAGAGTAATCTCTCTGCAGAGACATTTCTGACATGGAGGGCACTCTCTCCACAGAGACAGTTCTGACATGGAGTGCAATCTCTCTACACAGACATTTCTGACATGGAGTGCACTCTCTCTGCAGAAACATTTCTGACATGGAGAGCAATCACTCTACAGAGACATTTCTGACATGGAGTGCACTCTCTCTACAGAGACATTTCTGGCATGGAGAGCAATCTCTCCACAGAGACATTTCTGACATGGAGAGCACTCTCTCGACAGAGACATTTCTGACATGGAGAGCAATCACTCTGCAGAGACATTTCTGACATGGAGAGCACTCTCTCTGCAGAGACATTCCTGACATGGAGTGCAATCTCTCGACAGAGAAATTCCTGACATGGAGAGCAATCTTTCTGCAGAGGCATTTCTGACATGGAGTGCAATGTCTCGACAGAGACATTATTGTTTTGGAGTGCAATCTCTCCACAGAAAGATTACTGACATGGAGTGTAATCTCTCGACAGAGACATTTCTGACAGGAAAGCAATCTCTCCACAGAGACATTTCTGACATGGAGAGCAATCTCCCTGCAGAGACATTCCTGACATGGAGTGCACTCTCCCGATAGAGACATTCCTGACATGGAGTGCAATCTCTCTGCAGAAACATTACTGACATGGAGAGCAATCTCTCGACAGAGACATTTCTGACATGGAGTGCACTCTCTCTACAGAGACATTTCTGACATGGAGAGCAATCTCTCAACAGAGACATTTCTGACATGGACAGCAATCTCTCCACAGAGACATTTCTGACATGGAGTGCACTCTCTCCACAGAGACAGTTCTGACATGGAGAGCAATCTCTCTGCAGAGACAATTCTGACATGGAGTGCACTCTCTCCACAGAGACATTTCTGACATGGAGAGCAATCACTCTGCAGAGACATTTCTGACATGGAGAGCACTCTCTCTGCAGAGACATTCCTGACATGGACAGCAATCTCTCCACAGAGACATTTCTGACATGGAGAGCAATCTCTCCACAGAGACATTTCTGACATGGAGTGCAATCTCTCCACAGAGGCATTTCTGACATTGAGTGCACTCTCCCGCTCTCCCGATAGAGACATTCCTGACATGGAGTGCAATCTCTCTGCAGAGACATTTCTGACATGGCGTGCACTGTCTGCACAGAGACAATTCTGACATGGAGGGCAATCTCTCTCCAGCGACATTTCTGACATGGAGGGCAATCTCTCTACAGAGACATTTCTGACATTGAGTGCACTCTCTCAACAGAGACATTTCTGACATGGGGTGCAATCTCTCGACAGAGACATTACTGAGATGGAGTGTAATCTCTCCACAGAGACATTTCTGACATGGAGAGTAATCTCTCTGCAGAGACATTTCTGACATGGAGTGCACTCTCTCCACAGAGACAGTTCTGACATGGAGAGCAATCTCTCCACAGAGACATTTCTGACATGGAGAGCAATCTCTCAACAGAGACATTTCTGACATGGACAGCAATCTCTCCACAGAGACATTTCTGACATGGAGAGCAATCACTCTGCAGAGACCTTTCTGACATGGAGAGCACTCTCTCTGCAGAGACATTCGTGACATGGAGAGCAATCTCTCTGCAGAGACATTTCTGACATGGAGTGCACTCTCTCGACAGAGAAATTCCTGACATGGAGAGCAATCTCTCTGCAGAAGCATTTCTGACATGGAGTGCACTCTCCCGCTCTCCCGATAGAGACATTCCTGACATGGAGTGCAATCTCTCTGCAGAGACATTTCTGACATGGAGTGCACTGTCTGCACAGAGACAATACTGACATGGGGGGCAATCTCTCTCCAGCGACATTTCTGACATGGAGTGCACTCTCTCTACAGAGACATTTCTGACATGGAGAGCAATCTCTCCACAGAGACATCACTGATATGGAGTGCAATCTCTTGACAGAGACATTACTGACATGGAGTGTAATCTCTCGACAGAGACATTTCTGACATGGAGAGCAATCTATCAACAGAGACATTTCTGACATGGAGAGCAATCTATCAACAGAGACATTTCTGACATGGAGTGCACTCTCTCCACAGAGACATTTCTGACATGGAGAGTAATCTCTCTGCAGAGACATTTCTGACATGGAGTGCACTCTCTCCACAGAGACAGTTCTGACATGGAGTGCAATCTCTCTACACAGACATTTCTGACATGGAGTGCACTCTCTCTACAGAAACATTTCTGACATGGAGAGCAATCACTCTACAGAGACATTTCTGACTTGGAGTGCACTCTCTCTACAGAGACATTTCTGGCATGGAGAGCAATCTCTCCACAGAGATATTTCTGACATGGAGAGCACTCTCTCGACAGAGACATTCCTGACATGGAGAGCAACCTCTCTGTAGAGACATTCCTGACATGGAGTGCACTCTCCCGATAGAGACATTCCTGACATGGAGTGCAGTCTCTCCACAGAGACATTTCTGACATGGAGTGCACTCTCCCGCTCTCCCGATAGAGACATTCCTGACATGGAGTGCAATTTCTCTCAAGCGACATTTCTGACATGGAGTGCACTCTCTCTACAGAGACATTTCTGACATGGAGAGCAATCTCTCCACAGAGACATCACTGACATGGAGTGCAATCTCTCGACAGAGACATTACTGACATGGAGTGTAATCTCTCGACAGAGACATTTCTGACATGGAGAGCAATCTATCAACAGAGACATTTCTGACATGGAGAGCAATCTATCAACAGAGACATTTCTGACATGGAGTGCACTCTCTCCACAGAGACATTTCTGACATGGAGAGTAATCTCTCTGCAGAGACATTTCTGACATGGAGTGCACTCTCTCCACAGAGACAGTTCTGACATGGAGTGCAATCTCTCTACACAGACATTTCTGACATGGAGTGCACTCTCTCTGCAGAAACATTTCTGACATGGAGAGCAATCACTCTACAGAGACATTTCTGACATGGAGTGCACTCTCTCTACAGAGACATTTCTGGCATGGAGAGCAATCTCTCCACAGAGACATTTCTGACATGGAGAGCACTCTCTCGACAGAGACATTTCTGACATGGAGAGCAATCACTCTGCAGAGACATTTCTGACATGGAGAGCACTCTCTCTGCAGAGACATTCCTGACATGGAGTGCAATCTCTCGACAGAGAAATTCCTGACATGGAGAGCAATCTTTCTGCAGAGGCATTTCTGACATGGAGTGCAATGTCTCGACAGAGACATTATTGTTTTGGAGTGCAATCTCTCCACAGAGAGATTACTGACATGGAGTGTAATCTCTCGACAGAGACATTTCTGACAGGAAAGCAATCTCTCCACAGAGACATTTCTGACATGGAGAGCAATCTCCCTGCAGAGACATTCCTGACATGGAGTGCACTCTCCCGATAGAGACATTCCTGACATGGAGTGCAATCTCTCTGCAGAAACATTACTGACATGGAGAGCAATCTCTCGACAGAGACATTTCTGACATGGAGTGCACTCTCTCTACAGAGACATTTCTGACATGGAGAGCAATCTCTCAACAGAGACATTTCTGACATGGACAGCAATCTCTCCACAGAGACATTTCTGACATGGAGTGCACTCTCTCCACAGAGACAGTTCTGACATGGAGAGCAATCTCTCTGCAGAGACAATTCTGACATGGAGTGCACTCTCTCCACAGAGACATTTCTGACATGGAGAGCAATCACTCTGCAGAGACATTTCTGACATGGAGAGCACTCTCTCTGCAGAGACATTCCTGACATGGACAGCAATCTCTCCACAGAGACATTTCTGACATGGAGAGCAATCTCTCCACAGAGACATTTCTGACATGGAGTGCAATCTCTCCACAGAGGCATTTCTGACATTGAGTGCACTCTCCCGCTCTCCCGATAGAGACATTCCTGACATGGAGTGCAATCTCTCTGCAGAGACATTTCTGACATGGCGTGCACTGTCTGCACAGAGACAATTCTGACATGGAGGGCAATCTCTCTCCAGCGACATTTCTGACATGGAGGGCAATCTCTCTACAGAGACATTTCTGACATGGAGTGCAATCTCTCCACAGAGACATTTCTGACATGGAGAGCAATCTCTCCACAGAGACATTTCTGACATGGAGTGCAATCTCTCCACAGAGGCATTTCTGACATTGAGTGCACTCTCCCGCTCTCCCGATAGAGACATTCCTGACATGGAGTGCAATCTCTCTGCAGAGACATTTCTGACATGGCGTGCACTGTCTGCACAGAGACAATTCTGACATGGAGGGCAATCTCTCTCCAGCGACATTTCTGACATGGAGAGCAGTCTCTCTACAGAGACATTTCTGACATTGAGTGCACTCTCTCAACAGAGACATTTCTGACATGGGGTGCAATCTCTCGACAGAGACATTACTGACATGGAGTGTAATCTCTCCACAGAGACATTTCTGACATGGAGAGTAATCTCTCTGCAGAGACATTTCTGACATGGAGTGCACTCTCTCCACAGAGACAGTTCTGACATGGAGAGGAATCTCTCCACAGAGACATTTCTGACATGGAGAGCAATCTCTCAACAGAGACATTTCTGACATGGACAGCAATCTCTCCACAGAGACATTTCTGACATGGAGTGCACTCTCCCGCTCTCCCGATGGAGACATTCCTGACATGGAGTGCAATCTCTCTGCAGAGACATTTATGACATGGAGTGCACTGTCTGCACAGAGACAATTCTGACATGGAGGGCAATTTCTACAGAAACATTTCTGACATGGAGAGCAATCACTCCACAGAGACATTTCTGACATGGAGAGCAATCTCTCCACAGAGACATTTCTGACATGGAGAGCACTCTCTCGACAGAGACATTCCTGACATGGAGAGCAACCTCTCTGCAGAGACATTCCTGACATGGAGTGCAATCTCTCCACACAGACATTTCTGACATGGAGTGCACTGTCTCTCCAGAGACATTTCTGACATGGAGTGCACTCTCCCGCTCTCCCGATAGAGACATTCCTGACATGGAGAGCAATTTCTCTCCAGAGACATTTCTGACATGGAGAGCAATCTCTCTGCAGAGACATTTCTGACATGGAGTGCACTCTCTCAACAGAGACATTTCTGACATGTCGAGCAATCTCTTGACAGAGACATTTCTGACATGGAGAGCAATCTCTCCACAGAGACATTACTGACATGGAGTGCAATGTCTCGACAGAGACATTACTGTTTTGGAGTGCAATCTCTCCACAGAGACATTACTGACATGGAGTGTAATCTCTCGACAGAGACATTTCTGACAGGAAAGCAATCTAACAACAGAGACATTTCTGACATGGAGTGTACTCTCTCCACAGAGACATTTCTGACATGGAGAGCAATCTATCAACAGAGCCATTTCTGACATGGAGTGTACTCTCTCTAGAGACATTTCTGACATTGAGAGTAATCTCTCTGCAGAGACATTTCTGACATGGAGTGCACTCTCTCCACAGAGACAGTTCTGACATGGAAGAGCAATCTCTCTACAGAGACATTTCTGTCATGGAGTGCACTCTCTCTACAGAGACATTTCTGACAAGGAGAGCAATCACTCTACAGAGACATTTCTGACATGGAGAGCAATCTCTCCTCAGAGACATTTCTGACATGGAGAGCACTCTGTCTGCAAAGACATTCCTGACATGGAGTGCAATCTCTCCAAAGAGACATTTCTGACATGGAGAGCAATCTCTCCACAGAGACATTTCTGACATGGAGAGCAATCTCTCCACAGAGACATTTCTGACATGGAGAGCAAACTCTCCACAGAGACATTTCTGACATGGAGAGCACTCTCTCAACAGAGACATTCCTGACATGGAGAGCAATCTCTCTGCAGAGACATTCCTGACATGGAGTGCACTCTCCCGATAGAGACATTCCTGACATGGAGTGCAATCTCTCTGCAGAAACATTACTGACATGGAGAGCAATCTCTCTGCAGAGACATTTCTGACATGGGGAGCAATCTCTCCTCAGAGACATTTCTGACATGGAGAGCACTCTGTCTGCCGAGACATTCCTGACATGGCGTGCAATCTCTCCAAAGAGACATTTCTGACATGGAGAGCAATCTCTCCACAGAGACATTTCTGACATGGAGAGCAATCTCCCTGCAGAGACATTTCTGACATGGAGTGCACTCTCTCTAAAGAGACATTTCTGACATGGAGAGCAATCTCTCAACAGAGACATTTCTGACATGGACAGCAATCTCTCCACAGAGACATTTCTGACATGGAGTGCACTCTCTCCACAGAGACAGTTCTGACATGGAGAGCAATCTCTCTGCAGAGACAATTCTGACATGGAGTGCACTCTCTCCACAGAGACATTTCTGACATGGAGAGCAATCACTCTGCAGAGACATTACTGACATGGAGAGCACTCTCTCTGCAGAGACATTCCTGACATGGACAGCAATCTCTCCACAGAGACATTTCTGACATGGAGAGCAATCTCTCCACAGAGACATTTCTGACATGGAGTGCAATCTCTCCACAGAGGCATTTCTGACATTGAGTGCCCTCTCCCGCTCTCCCGATAGAGACATTCCTGACATGGAGTGCAATCTCTCTGCAGAGACATTTCTGACATGGCGTGCACTGTTTGCACAGAGACAATTCTGACATGGAGGGCAATCTCTCTCCAGCGACATTTCTGACATTGAGTGCACTCTCTCAACAGAGACATTTCTGACATGGGGTGCAATCTCTCGACAGAGACATTACTGACATGGAGTGTAATCTCTCCACAGAGACATTTCTGACATGGAGAGTAATCTCTCTGCAGAGACATTTCTGACATGGAGTGCACTCTCTCCACTGAGACAGTTCTGACATGGAGAGCAATCTCTCCACAGAGACATTTCTGACATGGAGAGCAATCTCTCAACAGAGACATTTCTGACATGGACAGCAATCTCTCCACAGAGACATTTCTGACATGGAGAGCAATCACTCTGCAGAGACATTTCTGACATGGAGTGCACTCTCTCTACAGAGACATTTCTGACATGGAGAGCAATCTCTCCACAGAGACATCACTGACATGGAGTGCAATCTCTCGACAGAGACATTACTGACATGGAGTGTAATCTCTCGACAGAGACATTTCTGACATGGAGAGCAATCTATCAACAGAGACATTTCTGACATGGAGAGCAATCTATCAACAGAGACATTTCTGACATGGAGTGCACTCTCTCCACAGAGACATTTCTGACATGGAGAGTAATCTCTCTGCAGAGACATTTCTGACATGGAGTGCACTCTCTCCACAGAGACAGTTCTGACATGGAGTGCAATCTCTCTACACAGACATTTCTGACATGGAGTGCACTCTCTCTGCAGAAACATTTCTGACATGGAGAGCAATCACTCTACAGAGACATTTCTGACATGGAGTGCACTCTCTCTACAGAGACATTTCTGGCATGGAGAGCAATCTCTCCACAGAGACATTTCTGACATGGAGAGCACTCTCTCGACAGAGACATTTCTGACATGGAGAGCAATCACTCTGCAGAGACATTTCTGACATGGAGAGCACTCTCTCTGCAGAGACATTCCTGACATGGAGTGCAATCTCTCGACAGAGAAATTCCTGACATGGAGAGCAATCTTTCTGCAGAGGCATTTCTGACATGGAGTGCAATGTCTCGACAGAGACATTATTGTTTTGGAGTGCAATCTCTCCACAGAGAGATTACTGACATGGAGTGTAATCTCTCGACAGAGACATTTCTGACAGGAAAGCAATCTCTCCACAGAGACATTTCTGACATGGAGAGCAATCTCCCTGCAGAGACATTCCTGACATGGAGTGCACTCTCCCGATAGAGACATTCCTGACATGGAGTGCAATCTCTCTGCAGAAACATTACTGACATGGAGAGCAATCTCTCGACAGAGACATTTCTGACATGGAGTGCACTCTCTCTACAGAGACATTTCTGACATGGAGAGCAATCTCTCAACAGAGACATTTCTGACATGGACAGCAATCTCTCCACAGAGACATTTCTGACATGGAGTGCACTCTCTCCACAGAGACAGTTCTGACATGGAGAGCAATCTCTCTGCAGAGACAATTCTGACATGGAGTGCACTCTCTCCACAGAGACATTTCTGACATGGAGAGCAATCACTCTGCAGAGACATTTCTGACATGGAGAGCACTCTCTCTGCAGAGACATTCCTGACATGGACAGCAATCTCTCCACAGAGACATTTCTGACATGGAGAGCAATCTCTCCACAGAGACATTTCTGACATGGAGTGCAATCTCTCCACAGAGGCATTTCTGACATTGAGTGCACTCTCCCGCTCTCCCGATAGAGACATTCCTGACATGGAGTGCAATCTCTCTGCAGAGACATTTCTGACATGGCGTGCACTGTCTGCACAGAGACAATTCTGACATGGAGGGCAATCTCTCTCCAGCGACATTTCTGACATGGAGGGCAATCTCTCTACAGAGACATTTCTGACATGGAGTGCAATCTCTCCACAGAGACATTTCTGACATGGAGAGCAATCTCTCCACAGAGACATTTCTGACATGGAGTGCAATCTCTCCACAGAGGCATTTCTGACATTGAGTGCACTCTCCCGCTCTCCCGATAGAGACATTCCTGACATGGAGTGCAATCTCTCTGCAGAGACATTTCTGACATGGCGTGCACTGTCTGCACAGAGACAATTCTGACATGGAGGGCAATCTCTCTCCAGCGACATTTCTGACATGGAGAGCAGTCTCTCTACAGAGACATTTCTGACATTGAGTGCACTCTCTCAACAGAGACATTTCTGACATGGGGTGCAATCTCTCGACAGAGACATTACTGACATGGAGTGTAATCTCTCCACAGAGACATTTCTGACATGGAGAGTAATCTCTCTGCAGAGACATTTCTGACATGGAGTGCACTCTCTCCACAGAGACAGTTCTGACATGGAGAGGAATCTCTCCACAGAGACATTTCTGACATGGAGAGCAATCTCTCAACAGAGACATTTCTGACATGGACAGCAATCTCTCCACAGAGACATTTCTGACATGGAGTGCACTCTCCCGCTCTCCCGATGGAGACATTCCTGACATGGAGTGCAATCTCTCTGCAGAGACATTTATGACATGGAGTGCACTGTCTGCACAGAGACAATTCTGACATGGAGGGCAATTTCTACAGAAACATTTCTGACATGGAGAGCAATCACTCCACAGAGACATTTCTGACATGGAGAGCAATCTCTCCACAGAGACATTTCTGACATGGAGAGCACTCTCTCGACAGAGACATTCCTGACATGGAGAGCAACCTCTCTGCAGAGACATTCCTGACATGGAGTGCAATCTCTCCACACAGACATTTCTGACATGGAGTGCACTGTCTCTCCAGAGACATTTCTGACATGGAGTGCACTCTCCCGCTCTCCCGATAGAGACATTCCTGACATGGAGAGCAATTTCTCTCCAGAGACATTTCTGACATGGAGAGCAATCTCTCTGCAGAGACATTTCTGACATGGAGTGCACTCTCTCAACAGAGACATTTCTGACATGTCGAGCAATCTCTTGACAGAGACATTTCTGACATGGAGAGCAATCTCTCCACAGAGACATTACTGACATGGAGTGCAATGTCTCGACAGAGACATTACTGTTTTGGAGTGCAATCTCTCCACAGAGACATTACTGACATGGAGTGTAATCTCTCGACAGAGACATTTCTGACAGGAAAGCAATCTAACAACAGAGACATTTCTGACATGGAGTGTACTCTCTCCACAGAGACATTTCTGACATGGAGAGCAATCTATCAACAGAGCCATTTCTGACATGGAGTGTACTCTCTCTAGAGACATTTCTGACATTGAGAGTAATCTCTCTGCAGAGACATTTCTGACATGGAGTGCACTCTCTCCACAGAGACAGTTCTGACATGGAAGAGCAATCTCTCTACAGAGACATTTCTGTCATGGAGTGCACTCTCTCTACAGAGACATTTCTGACAAGGAGAGCAATCACTCTACAGAGACATTTCTGACATGGAGAGCAATCTCTCCTCAGAGACATTTCTGACATGGAGAGCACTCTGTCTGCAAAGACATTCCTGACATGGAGTGCAATCTCTCCAAAGAGACATTTCTGACATGGAGAGCAATCTCTCCACAGAGACATTTCTGACATGGAGAGCAATCTCTCCACAGAGACATTTCTGACATGGAGAGCAAACTCTCCACAGAGACATTTCTGACATGGAGAGCACTCTCTCAACAGAGACATTCCTGACATGGAGAGCAATCTCTCTGCAGAGACATTCCTGACATGGAGTGCACTCTCCCGATAGAGACATTCCTGACATGGAGTGCAATCTCTCTGCAGAAACATTACTGACATGGAGAGCAATCTCTCTGCAGAGACATTTCTGACATGGGGAGCAATCTCTCCTCAGAGACATTTCTGACATGGAGAGCACTCTGTCTGCCGAGACATTCCTGACATGGCGTGCAATCTCTCCAAAGAGACATTTCTGACATGGAGAGCAATCTCTCCACAGAGACATTTCTGACATGGAGAGCAATCTCCCTGCAGAGACATTTCTGACATGGAGTGCACTCTCTCTACAGAGACATTTCTGACATGGAGAGCAATCTCTCAACAGAGACATTTCTGACATGGACAGCAATCTCTCCACAGAGACATTTCTGACATGGAGTGCACTCTCTCCACAGAGACAGTTCTGACATGGAGAGCAATCTCTCTGCAGAGACAATTCTGACATGGAGTGCACTCTCTCCACAGAGACATTTCTGACATGGAGAGCAATCACTCTGCAGAGACATTACTGACATGGAGAGCACTCTCTCTGCAGAGACATTCCTGACATGGACAGCAATCTCTCCACAGAGACATTTCTGACATGGAGAGCAATCTCTCCACAGAGACATTTCTGACATGGAGTGCAATCTCTCCACAGAGGCATTTCTGACATTGAGTGCCCTCTCCCGCTCTCCCGATAGAGACATTCCTGACATGGAGTGCAATCTCTCTGCAGAGACATTTCTGACATGGCGTGCACTGTTTGCACAGAGACAATTCTGACATGGAGGGCAATCTCTCTCCAGCGACATTTCTGACATTGAGTGCACTCTCTCAACAGAGACATTTCTGACATGGGGTGCAATCTCTCGACAGAGACATTACTGACATGGAGTGTAATCTCTCCACAGAGACATTTCTGACATGGAGAGTAATCTCTCTGCAGAGACATTTCTGACATGGAGTGCACTCTCTCCACTGAGACAGTTCTGACATGGAGAGCAATCTCTCCACAGAGACATTTCTGACATGGAGAGCAATCTCTCAACAGAGACATTTCTGACATGGACAGCAATCTCTCCACAGAGACATTTCTGACATGGAGAGCAATCACTCTGCAGAGACATTTCTGACATGGAGAGCACTCTCTCTGCAGAGACATTCCTGACATGGAGTGCAATCTCTCCACGGAGACATTTCTGACATGGAGTGCACTCTCTCGACAGAGAAATTCCTGACATGGAGAGCAATCTCTCTGCAGAGGCATTTCTGACATGGAGTGCACTCTCCCGCTCTCCCGATAGAGACATTCCTGACATGGAGTGCAATCTCTCTGCAGAGACATTTCTGACATGGAGTGCACTCTCTCTACAGAGACATTTCTGACATGGAGAGCAATCTCTCCACAGAGACATCACTGACATGGAGTGCAATCTCTCGACAGAGACATTACTGACATGGAGTGTAATCTCTCGACAGAGACATTTCTGACATGGAGAGCAATCTATCAACAGAGACATTTCTGACATGGAGAGCAATCTATCAACAGAGACATTTCTGACATGGAGTGCACTCTCTCCACAGAGACATTTCTGACATGGAGAGTAATCTCTCTGCAGAGACATTTCTGACATGGAGAGCAATCTCTCAACAGAGACATTTCTGACATGGACAGCAATCTCTCCACAGAGACATTTCTGACATGGAGAGCAATCACTCTGCAGAGACATTTCTGACATGGAGAGCACTCTCTCTGCAGAGACATTCCTGACATGGAGTGCAATCTCTCCACGGAGACATTTCTGACATGGAGTGCACTCTCTCGACAGAGAAATTCCTGACATGGAGAGCAATCTCTCTGCAGAGGCATTTCTGACATGGAGTGCACTCTCCCGCTCTCCCGATAGAGACATTCCTGACATGGAGTGCAATCTCTCTGCAGAGACATTTCTGACATGGAGTGCACTCTCTCTACAGAGACATTTCTGACATGGAGAGCAATCTCTCCACAGAGACATCACTGACATGGAGTGCAATCTCTCGACAGAGACATTACTGACATGGAGTGTAATCTCTCGACAGAGACATTTCTGACATGGAGAGCAATCTATCAACAGAGACATTTCTGACATGGAGAGCAATCTATCAACAGAGACATTTCTGACATGGAGTGCACTCTCTCTACAGAGACATTTCTGACATGGAGAGCAATCTCTCCACAGAGACATCACTGACATGGAGTGCAATCTCTCGACAGAGACATTACTGACATGGAGTGTAATCTCTCGACAGAGACATTTCTGACATGGAGAGCAATCTATCAACAGAGACATTTCTGACATGGAGAGCAATCTATCAACAGAGACATTTCTGACATGGAGTGCACTCTCTCCACAGAGACATTTCTGACATGGAGAGTAATCTCTCTGCAGAGACATTTCTGACATGGAGAGCAATCTCTCAACAGAGACATTTCTGACATGGACAGCAATCTCTCCACAGAGACATTTCTGACATGGAGAGCAATCACTCTGCAGAGATATTTCTGACATGGAGAGCACTCTCTCTGCAGAGACATTCCTGACATGGAGTGCAATCTCTCCACGGAGACATTTCTGACATGGAGTGCACTCTCTCGACAGAGAAATTCCTGACATGGAGAGCAATCTCTCTGCAGAGGCATTTCTGACATGGAGTGCACTCTCCCGCTCTCCCGATAGAGACATTCCTGACATGGAGTGCAATCTCTCTGCAGAGACATTTCTGACATGGAGTGCACTCTCTCTACAGAGACATTTCTGACATGGAGAGCAATCTCTCCACAGAGACATCACTGACATGGAGTGCAATCTCTCGACAGAGACATTACTGACATGGAGTGTAATCTCTCGACAGAGACATTTCTGACATGGAGAGCAATCTATCAACAGAGACATTTCTGACATGGAGAGCAATCTATCAACAGAGACATTTCTGACATGGAGTGCACTCTCTCCACAGAGACATTTCTGACATGGAGAGTAATCTCTCTGCAGAGACATTTCTGACATGGAGTGCACTCTCTCCACAGAAACAGTTCTGACATGGAGTGCAATCTCTCTACACAGACATTTCTGACATGGAGTGCACTCTCTCTACAGAAACATTTCTGACATGGAGAGCAATCACTCTACAGAGACATTTCTGACATGGAGTGCACTCTCTCTACAGAGACATTTCTGGCATGGAGAGCAATCTCTCCACAGAGACATTTCTGACATGGAGAGCACTCTCTCGACAGAGACATTCCTGACATGGAGAGCAACCTCTCTGCAGAGACATTCATGACATGGAGTGCACTCTCCCGATAGAGACATTCCTGACATGGAGTGCAATCTCTCCACAGAGACATTTCTGACATGGAGTGCACTCTCCCGCTCTCCCAATAGAGACATTCCTGACATGGAGAGCAATTTCTCTCCAGAGCCATTTCTGACATGCAGAGCAATCTCCCTGCAGAGACATTCCTGACATGGAGTGCACTCTCCCGATAGAGACATTCCTGACATGGAGTGCAATCTCTCTGCAGAAACATTACTGACATGGAGAGCAATCTCTCGACAGAGACATTTCTGACATGGAGTGCACTCTCTCTACAGAGACATTTCTGACATGGAGAGCAATCTCTCAACAGAGACATTTCTGACATGGACAGCAATCTCTCCACTGAGACATTTCTGACATGGAGTGCACTCTCTCCACAGAGACAGTTCTGACATGGAGAGCAATCTCTCTGCAGAGACAATTCTGACATGGAGTGCACTCTCTCCACAGAGACATTTCTGACATGGAGAGCAATCACTCTGCAGAGACATTACTGACATGGAGAGCACTCTCTCTGCAGAGACATTCCTGACATGGACAGCAATCTCTCCACAGAGACATTTCTGACATGGAGAGCAATCTCTCCACAGAGACATTTCTGACATGGAGTGCAATCTCTCCACAGAGGCATTTCTGACATTGAGTGCACTCTCCCGCTCTCCCGATAGAGACATTCCTGACATGGAGTGCAATCTCTCTGCAGAGACATTTCTGACATGGCGTGCACTGTCTGCACAGAGACAATTCTGACATGGAGGGCAATCTCTCTCCAGCGACATTTCTGACATGGAGAGCAATCTCTCTACAGAGACATTTCTGACATTGAGTGCACTCTCTCAACAGAGACATTTCTGACATGGGGTGCAATCTCTCGACAGAGACATTACTGACATGGAGTGTAATCTCTCCACAGAGACATTTCTGACATGGAGAGTAATCTCTCTGCAGAGACATTTCTGACATGGAGTGCACTCTCTCCACAGAGACAGTTCTGACATGGAGAGCAATCTCTCCACAGAGACATTTCTGACATGGAGAGCAATCTCTCAACAGAGACATTTCTGACATGGACAGCAATCTCTCCACAGAGACATTTCTGACATGGAGAGCAATCACTCTGCAGAGACATTTCTGACATGGAGAGCACTCTCTCTGCAGAGACATTCCTGACATGGAGTGCAATCTCTCCACGGAGACATTTCTGACATGGAGTGCACTCTCTCGACAGAGAAATTCCTGACATGGAGAGCAATCTCACTGCAGAGGCATTTCTGACATGGAGTGCACTCTCCCGCTCTCCCGATAGAGACATTCCTGACATGGAGTGCAATCTCTCTGCAGAGACATTTCTGACATGGAGTGCACTGTCTGCACAGAGACAATACTGACATGGAGGGCAATCACTCTCCAGCGACATTTCTGACATGGAGTGCACTCTCTCTACAGAGACATTTCTGACATGGAGAGCAATCTCTCCACAGAGACATCACTGACATGGAGTGCAATCTCTCGACAGAGACATTACTGACATGGAGTGTAATCTCTCGACAGAGACATTTCTGACATGGAGAGCAATCTATCAACAGAGACATTTCTGACATGGAGAGCAATCTATCAACAGAGACATTTCTGACATGGAGTGCACTCTCTCCACAGAGACATTTCTGACATGGAGAGTAATCTCTCTGCAGAGACATTTCTGACATGGAGTGCACTCTCTCCACAGAGACAGTTCTGACATGGAGTGCAATCTCTCTACACTGACATTTCTGACATGGAGTGCACTCTCTCTGCAGAAACATTTCTGACATGGAGAGCAATCACTCTACAGAGACATTTCTGACATGGAGTGCACTCTCTCTACAGAGACATTTCTGGCATGGAGAGCAATCTCTCCACAGAGACATTTCTGACATGGAGAGCACTCTCTCGACAGAGACATTTCTGACATGGAGAGCAATCACTCTGCAGAGACATTTCTGACATGGAGAGCACTCTCTCTGCAGAGACATTCCTGACATGGAGTGCAATCTCTCGACAGAGAAATTCCTGACATGGAGAGCAATCTTTCTGCAGAGGCATTTCTGACATGGAGTGCAATGTCTCGACAGAGACATTATTGTTTTGGAGTGCAATCTCTCCACAGAAAGATTACTGACATGGAGTGTAATCTCTCGACAGAGACATTTCTGACAGGAAAGCAATCTCTCCACAGAGACATTTCTGACATGGAGAGCAATCTCCCTGCAGAGACATTCCTGACATGGAGTGCACTCTCCCGATAGAGACATTCCTGACATGGAGTGCAATCTCTCTGCAGAAACATTACTGACATGGAGAGCAATCTCTCGACAGAGACATTTCTGACATGGAGTGCACTCTCTCTACAGAGACATTTCTGACATGGAGAGCAATCTCTCAACAGAGACATTTCTGACATGGACAGCAATCTCTCCACAGAGACATTTCTGACATGGAGTGCACTCTCTCCACAGAGACAGTTCTGACATGGAGAGCAATCTCTCTGCAGAGACAATTCTGACATGGAGTGCACTCTCTCCACAGAGACATTTCTGACATGGAGAGCAATCACTCTGCAGAGACATTTCTGACATGGAGAGCACTCTCTCTGCAGAGACATTCCTGACATGGACAGCAATCTCTCCACAGAGACATTTCTGACATGGAGAGCAATCTCTCCACAGAGACATTTCTGACATGGAGTGCAATCTCTCCACAGAGGCATTTCTGACATTGAGTGCACTCTCCCGCTCTCCCGATAGAGACATTCCTGACATGGAGTGCAATCTCTCTGCAGAGACATTTCTGACATGGCGTGCAATGTCTGCACAGAAACAATTCTGACATGGAGGGCAATCTCTCTCCAGCGACATTTCTGACATGGAGGGCAATCTCTCTACAGAGACATTTCTGACATTGAGTGCACTCTCTCAACAGAGACATTTCTGACATGGGGTGCAATCTCTCGACAGAGACATTACTGAGATGGAGTGTAATCTCTCCACAGAGACATTTCTGACATGGAGAGTAATCTCTCTGCAGAGACATTTCTGACATGGAGTGCACTCTCTCCACAGAGACAGTTCTGACATGGAGAGCAATCTCTCCACAGAGACATTTCTGACATGGAGAGCAATCTCTCAACAGAGACATTTCTGACATGGACAGCAATCTCTCCACAGAGACATTTCTGACATGGAGAGCAATCACTCTGCAGAGACCTTTCTGACATGGAGAGCACTCTCTCTGCAGAGACATTCGTGACATGGAGAGCAATCTCTCTGCAGAGACATTTCTGACATGGAGTGCACTCTCTCGACAGAGAAATTCCTGACATGGAGAGCAATCTCTCTGCAGAAGCATTTCTGACATGGAGTGCACTCTCCCGCTCTCCCGATAGAGACATTCCTGACATGGAGTGCAATCTCTCTGCAGAGACATTTCTGACATGGAGTGCACTGTCTGCACAGAGACAATACTGACATGGGGGGCAATCTCTCTCCAGCGACATTTCTGACATGGAGTGCACTCTCTCTACAGAGACATTTCTGACATGGAGAGCAATCTCTCCACAGAGACATCACTGATATGGAGTGCAATCTCTTGACAGAGACATTACTGACATGGAGTGTAATCTCTCGACAGAGACATTTCTGACATGGAGAGCAATCTATCAACAGACACATTTCTGACATGGAGAGCAATCTATCAACAGAGACATTTCTGACATGGAGTGCACTCTCTCCACAGAGACATTTCTGACATGGAGAGTAATCTCTCTGCAGAGACATTTCTGACATGGAGTGCACTCTCTCCACAGAGACAGTTCTGACATGGAGTGCAATCTCTCTACACAGACATTTCTGACATGGAGTGCACTCTCTCTACAGAAAAATTTCTGACATGGAGAGCAATCACTCTACAGAGACATTTCTGACTTGGAGTGCACTCTCTCTACAGAGACATTTCTGGCATGGAGAGCAATCTCTCCACAGAGATATTTCTGACATGGAGAGCACTCTCTCGACAGAGACATTCCTGACATGGAGAGCAACCTCTCTGTAGAGACATTCCTGATATGGAGTGCAGTCTCTCCACAGAGACATTTCTGACATGGAGTGCACTCTCCCGCTCTCCCGATAGAGACATTCCTGACATGGAGTGCAATTTCTCTCCAGCGACATTTCTGACATGGAGTGCACTCTCTCTACAGAGACATTTCTGACATGGAGAGCAATCTCTCCACAGAGACATCACTGACATGGAGTGCAATCTCTCGACAGAGACATTACTGACATGGAGTGTAATCTCTCGACAGAGACATTTCTGACATGGAGAGCAATCTATCAACAGAGACATTTCTGACATGGAGAGCAATCTATCAACAGAGACATTTCTGACATGGAGTGCACTCTCTCCACAGAGACATTTCTGACATGGAGAGTAAGCTCTCTGCAGAGACATTTCTGACATGGAGTGCACTCTCTCCACAGAGACAGTTCTGACATGGAGTGCAATCTCTCTACACAGACATTTCTGACATGGAGTGCACTCTCTCTGCAGAAACATTTCTGACATGGAGAGCAATCACTCTACAGAGACATTTCTGACTTGGAGTGCACTCTCTCTACAGAGACATTTCTGGCATGGAGAGCAATCTCTCCACAGAGATATTTCTGACATGGAGAGCACTCTCTCGACAGAGACATTCCTGACATGGAGAGCAACCTCTCTGTAGAGACATTCCTGACATGGAGTGCAATCTCCCGATAGAGACATTCCTGATATGGAGTGCAGTCTCTCCACAGAGACATTTCTGACATGGAGTGCACTCTCCCGCTCTCCCGATAGAGACATTCCTGACATGGAGTGCAATTTCTCTCCAGCGACATTTCTGACATGGAGTGCACTCTCTCTACAGAGACATTTCTGACATGGAGAGCAATCTCTCCACAGAGACATCACTGACATGGAGTGCAATCTCTCGACAGAGACATTACTGACATGGAGTGTAATCTCTCGACAGAGACATTTCTGACATGGAGAGCAATCTATCAACAGAGACATTTCTGACATGGAGAGCAATCTATCAACAGAGACATTTCTGACATGGAGTGCACTCTCTCCACAGAGACATTTCTGACATGGAGAGTAAGCTCTCTGCAGAGACATTTCTGACATGGAGTGCACTCTCTCCACAGAGACAGTTCTGACATGGAGTGCAATCTCTCTACACAGACATTTCTGACATGGAGTGCACTCTCTCTGCAGAAACATTTCTGACATGGAGAGCAATCACTCTACAGAGACATTTCTGACATGGAGTGCACTCTCTCTACAGAGACATTTCTGGCATGGAGAGCAATCTCTCCACAGAGACATTTCTGACATGGAGAGCACTCTCTCGACAGAGACATTTCTGACATGGAGAGCAATCACTCTGCAGAGACATTTCTGACATGGAGAGCACTCTCTCTGCAGAGACATTCCTGACATGGAGTGCAATCTCTCGACAGAGAAATTCCTGACATGGAGAGCAATCTTTCTGCAGAGGCATTTCTGACATGGAGTGCAATGTCTCGACAGAGACATTATTGTTTTGGAGTGCAATCTCTCCACAGAGAGATTACTGACATGGAGTGTAATCTCTCGACAGAGACATTTCTGACAGGAAAGCAATCTCTCCACAGAGACATTTCTGACATGGAGAGCAATCTCCCTGCAGAGACATTCCTGACATGGAGTGCACTCTCCCGATAGAGACATTCCTGACATGGAGTGCAATCTCTCTGCAGAAACATTACTGACATGGAGAGCAATCTCTCGACAGAGACATTTCTGACATGGAGTGCACTCTCTCTACAGAGACATTTCTGACATGGAGAGCAATCTCTCAACAGAGACATTTCTGACATGGACAGCAATCTCTCCACAGAGACATTTCTGACATGGAGTGCACTCTCTCCACAGAGACAGTTCTGACATGGAGAGCAATCTCTCTGCAGAGACAATTCTGACATGGAGTGCACTCTCTCCACAGAGACATTTCTGACATGGAGAGCAATCACTCTGCAGAGACATTTCTGACATGGAGAGCACTCTCTCTGCAGAGACATTCCTGACATGGACAGCAATCTCTCCACAGAGACATTTCTGACATGGAGAGCAATCTCTCCACAGAGACATTTCTGACATGGAGTGCAATCTCTCCACAGAGGCATTTCTGACATTGAGTGCACTCTCCCGCTCTCCCGATAGAGACATTCCTGACATGGAGTGCAATCTCTCTGCAGAGACATTTCTGACATGGCGTGCACTGTCTGCACAGAGACAATTCTGACATGGAGGGCAATCTCTCTCCAGCGACATTTCTGACATGGAGGGCAATCTCTCTACAGAGACATTTCTGACATTGAGTGCACTCTCTCAACAGAGACATTTCTGACATGGGGTGCAATCTCTCGACAGAGACATTACTGAGATGGAGTGTAATCTCTCCACAGAGACATTTCTGACATGGAGAGTAATCTCTCTGCAGAGACATTTCTGACATGGAGTGCACTCTCTCCACAGAGACAGTTCTGACATGGAGAGCAATCTCTCCACAGAGACATTTCTGACATGGAGAGCAATCTCTCAACAGAGACATTTCTGACATGGACAGCAATCTCTCCACAGAGACATTTCTGACATGGAGAGCAATCACTCTGCAGAGACCTTTCTGACATGGAGAGCACTCTCTCTGCAGAGACATTCGTGACATGGAGAGCAATCTCTCTGCAGAGACATTTCTGACATGGAGTGCACTCTCTCGACAGAGAAATTCCTGACATGGAGAGCAATCTCTCTGCAGAGGCATTTCTGACATGGAGTGCACTCTCCCGCTCTCCCGATAGAGACATTCCTGACATGGAGTGCAATCTCTCTGCAGAGACATTTCTGACATGGAGTGCACTGTCTGCACAGAGACAATACTGACATGGGGGGCAATCTCTCTCCAGCGACATTTCTGACATGGAGTGCACTCTCTCTACAGAGACATTTCTGACATGGAGAGCAATCTCTCCACAGAGACATCACTGATATGGAGTGCAATCTCTTGACAGAGACATTACTGACATGGAGTGTAATCTCTCGACAGAGACATTTCTGACATGGAGAGCAATCTATCAACAGAGACATTTCTGACATGGAGAGCAATCTATCAACAGAGACATTTCTGACATGGAGTGCACTCTCTCCACAGAGACATTTCTGACATGGAGAGTAATCTCTCTGCAGAGACATTTCTGACATGGAGTGCACTCTCTCCACAGAGACATTTCTGACATGGAGTGCAATCTCTCTACACAGACATTTCTGACATGGAGTGCACTCTCTCTACAGAAACATTTCTGACATGGAGAGCAATCACTCTACAGAGACATTTCTGACTTGGAGTGCACTCTCTCTACAGAGACATTTCTGGCATGGAGAGCAATCTCTCCACAGAGATATTTCTGACATGGAGAGCACTCTCTCGACAGAGACATTCCTGACATGGAGAGCAACCTCTCTGTAGAGACATTCCTGACATGGAGTGCACTCTCCCGATAGAGACATTCCTGACATGGAGTGCAATCTCTCCACAGAGACATTTCTGACATGGAGTGCACTCTCCCGCTCTCCCGATAGAGACATTCCTGACATGGAGTGCAATTTCTCTCCAGAGCCATTTCTGACATGGAGAGCAATCTCTCTACAGAGACATTTCTGACATGGAGTGCACTCTCTCAACAGAGACATTTCTGACATGTCGAGCAATCTCTTTGCAGAGACATTTCTGACATGGAGAGCAATCTCTCCACAGAGACATTACTGACATGGAGTGCAATGTCTCGACAGAGACATTATTGTTTTGGAGTGCAATCTCTCCACAGAAAGATTACTGACATGGAGTGTAATCTCTCGACAGAGACATTTCTGACAGGAAAGCAATCTATCAACAGAGACATTTCTGACATGGAGTGTACTCTCTCCACAGAGACATTTCTGACATGGAGAGCAATCTATCAACAGAGCCATTTCTGACATGGAGTCCACTCTCTCGACAGAGACATTTCTGACATTGAGAGTAATCTCTCTGCAGAGACATTTCTGACATGGAGTGCACTCTCTCCACAGAGACAGTTCTGACATGGAAGAGCAATCTCTCTACAGAGACATTTCTGACATGGAGTGCACTCACTCTAAAGAGACATTTCTGACATGGAGAGCAATCACTCTGCAGAGACATTTCTGACATGGAGAGCAATCTCTCCTCAGAGACATTTCTGAGATGGAGAGCACTCTCTCTGCAGAGACATTCCTGACATGGAGTGCAATCTCTCCAAAGAGACATTTCTGACATGGAGAGCAATCGCTCCACAGAGACATTTCTGACATGGAGAGCACTCTCTCGACAGAGACATTCCTGACATGGAGAGCAATCTCCCTGCAGAGACATTCCTGACATGGAGAGCAATCTCCCTGCAGAGACATTCCTGACATGGAGTGCACTCTCCCGATAGAGACATTCCTGACATGGAGTGCACTCTCTCCACAGAGACATTTCTGACATGGAGTGCATTCTCCCGCTCTCCCGATAGAGACATTCCTGACATGTCGAGCAATCTCTTCACAGAGACATTTCTGACATGGAGAGCAATCTCTCCACAGAGACATTACTGACATGGAGTGCATTGTCTCGACAGAGACTTTACTGTTTTGGAGTGCAATCTCTCCACAGAGACATTACTGACATGGAGTGTAATCTCTCGACAGAGACATTTCTGACAGGAAAGCAATCTATCAACAGAGACATTTCTGACATGGAGTGTACTCTCTCCACAGAGACATTTCTGACATGGAGTGCACTCTCTCCACAGAGACATTTCTGACATGGAGAGCAATCTATCAACAGAGCCATTTCTGACATGGAGTCCACTCTCTCGACAGAGACATTTCTGACATTGAGAGTAATCTCTCTGCAGAGACATTTCTGACATTGAGTGCACTCTCTCTGCAGCGACATTTCTGACATGGGGTGCAATCTCTCGACAGAGACATTACTGACATGGAGTGTAATCTCTCGACAGAGACATTTCTGACATGGAGAGCAATCTATCAACAGAGACATTTCTGACATGGAGTGCACTCTTTCTGCAGAGACGTTTCTGACATGGAGAGCAATCTCTCAGCAGAGACATTTCTGACATGGTGTGCACTCTCTCTGCAGAGACGTTTCTGACTTGGAGAGCTATCACTCTACAGAGATATTTCTGACATGGAGAGCAATCTCTCCACAGAGACATTTCTCACATGGAGAGCACTCTCTCTGCAGAGACATTCCTGACATGGAGTGCAATCTCTCCACAGAGACATTTCTGACATGGAGTGCACTGTCCCGCTCTCCCGATAGAGACATTCCTGACATGGAGTGCAATTTCTCTCCAGAGCCATTTCTGACATGGAGAGCAATCTCTCTACAGAGACATTTCTGACATGGAGTGCACTCTCTCAACAGAGACATTTCTGACATGTCGAGCAATCTCTTTGCAGAGACATTTCTGACATGGAGAGCAATCTCTCCACAGAGACATTACTGACATGGAGTGCAATGTCTCGACAGAGACATTATTGTTTTGGAGTGCAATCTCTCCACAGAAAGATTACTGACATGGAGTGTAATCTCTCGACAGAGACATTTCTGACAGGAAAGCAATCTATCAACAGAGACATTTCTGATATGGAGTGTACTCTCTCCACAGAGACATTTCTGACATGGAGAGCAATCTATCAACAGAGCCATTTCTGACATGGAGTCCACTCTCTCGACAGAGACATTTCTGACATTGAGAGTAATCTCTCTGCAGAGACATTTCTGACATGGAGTGCACTCTCTCCACAGAGACAGTTCTGACATGGAGAGCAATCACTCTGCAGAGACATTCCTGACATGGAGTGCAATCTCTCCAAAGAGACATTTCTGACATGGAGAGCAATCGCTCCACAGAGACATTTCTGACATGGAGAGCACTCTCTCGTCAGAGACATTCCTGACATGGAGAGCAATCTCCCTGCAGAGACATTCCTGACATGGAGAGCAATCTCCCTGCAGAGACATTCCTGACATGGAGTGCACTCTCCCGATAGAGACATTCCTGACATGGAGTGCACTCTCTCCACAGAGACATTTCTGACATGGAGTGCATTCTCCCGCTCTCCCGATAGAGACATTCCTGACATGTCGAGCAATCTCTTTACAGAGACATTTCTGACATGGAGAGCAATCTCTCCACAGAGACATTACTGACATGGAGTGCATTGTCTCGACAGAGACTTTACTGTTTTGGAGTGCAATCTCTCCACAGAGACATTACTGACATGGAGTGTAATCTCTCGACAGAGACATTTCTGACAGGAAAGCAATCTATCAACAGAGACATTTCTGACATGGAGTGTACTCTCTCCACAGAGACATTTCTGACATGGAGTGCACTCTCTCCACAGAGACATTTCTGACATGGAGAGCAATCTATCAACAGAGCCATTTCTGACATGGAGTCCACTCTCTGGACAGAGACATTTCTGACATTGAGAGTAATCTCTCTGCAGACACATTTCTGACATTGAGTGCACGCTCTCTGCAGAGACATTTCTGACATGGGGTGCAATCTCTCGACAGAGACATTACTGACATGGAGTGTAATCTCTCAACAGAGACATTTCTGACATGGAGAGCAATCTATCAACAGAGACATTTATGACATGGAGTGCACTCTTTCTGCAGAGACGTTTCTGACATGGAGAGCAATCTCTCAGCAGAGACATTTCTGACATGGTGTGCACTCTCTCTGCAGAGACGTTTCTGACTTGGAGAGCAATCACTCTACAGAGATATTTCTGACATGGAGAGCAATCTCTCCACAGAGACATTTCTCACATGGAGAGCACTCTCTCTGCAGAGACATTCCTGACATGGAGTGCAATCTCTCCACAGAGACATTTCTGACATGGAGAGCACTCTCCCGAGAGAGACATTTCTGACATGGAGTGCAATCTCTCAACAGAGACATTTCTGACATGGAGAGCTCTCTCTTTGCAGTGACATTTTTGACATGGAGTGCAATCTCTCTCCAGAGACATTTCTGATGTGGAGTGCACTCTCTCCACAGAGACATTTCTGACATGGAGAGCAATCACTCTACAGAGATATTTCTGATATGGAGTGCAATCTCTCAACAGAGACATTTCTGACATGGAGAGCTCTCTCTCTACAGAGACATTCCTGATATGGAGTGCACTGTCTCAACAGAGACATTTCTGACATGGAGAGCAATCTCTCAACAGAGACATTTCTGACATGGAGACACTCTCACTACAGAGACATTCCTGACATGGAGTGCAGTCTCTCTCCAGAGACATTTCTGACATGGAGTACAATCTCTCTCCAGAGACATTTCAGACGTGGAGTGCACTCTCTCCACAGAGACATTTCTGACATGGACAGCAATCTCTCCACAGAGACATTTCTGACATGGAGAGCAATCACTCTGCAGAGACATTTCTGACATGGAGAGCACTCTCTCTGCAGAGACATTCCTGACATGGAGTGCAATCTCTCCACAGAGACAGTTCTGACATGGAGAGCAATCTCTCCACAGAGACATTTCTGACATGGAGTGCACTCTCTCGACAGAGAAATTCCTGACATGGAGAGCAATCTCTCTGCAGAGACATGCCTGACATGGAGTGCACTCTCTCCACAGAGGCATTTCTGACATGGAGTGCACTCTCCCGCTCTCCCGATAGAGACATTCCTGACATGGAGTGCAATCTCTCTGCAGAGACATTTCTGACATGGAGTGCACTGTCTGCACAGAGACAATTTTGACATGGAGGGCAATCTCTCTCCAGCGACATTTCTGACATGGAGCGCAATCTCTCCACAGAGACATTTCTGACATGTAGTGTACTCTCTCTACAGAGACATTTCTGACATGGAGAGCAATCTCTCCACAGAGACATCACTGACATGGAGTGCAATCTCTCTACAGAGACTTGACTGACATGGAGTGCAATCTCTCGACAGAGACATTTCTGACATGCAGAGCAATCTATCAACAGAGACATTTCTGACATGGAGAGCAATCTATCAACAGAGACATTTCTGACATGGAGTGCACTCTCTCCACAGAGACATTTCTGACATGGAGAGTAATCTCTCTGCAGAGACATTTCTGACATGGAGTGCACTCTCTCCACAGAGACAGTTCTGACATGGAGTGCAATCTCTCTACACAGACATTTCTGACATGGAGTGCACTCTCTCTACAGAAACATTTCTGACATGGAGAGCAATCACTCTACAGAGACATTTCTGACATGGAGTGCACTCTCTCTACAGAGACATTTCTGGCATGGAGAGCAATCTCTCCACAGAGACATTCCTGACATGGAGTTCACTCTCCCGATAGAGACATTCCTGACATGGAGTGCAATCTCTCCACAGAAACATTTATGACATGGAGTGCACTCTCCCGCTCTCCCGATAGAGACATTCCTGACATGGAGAGCAATTTCTCTCCAGAGCCATTTCTGACATGGAGAGCAATCTCTCTACAGAGACATTTCTGACATGGAGTGCACTCTCTCAACAGAGACATTACTGACATGTCGAGCAATCTCTTTGCAGAGACATTTCTGACATGGAGAGCAATCTCTCCACAGAGACATTACTGACATGGTGTGCAATGTCTCGACAGAGACATTATTGTTTTGGAGTGCAATCTCTCCACAGAGAGATTACTGACATGGAGTGTAATCTCTCGACAGAGACATTTCTGACAGGAAAGCAATCTATCAACAGAGACATTTCTGACATGGAGTGTACTCCCTCCACAGAGACATTTCTGACATGGAGAGCAATCTATCAACAGAGCCATTTCTGACATGGAGTCCACTCTCTCGACAGAGACATTTCTGACATTGAGAGTAATCTCTCTGCAGAGACATTTCTGACATGGAGTGCACTCTCTCCACAGAGACAGTTCTGACATGGAAGAGCAATCTCTCTACAGAGACATTTCTGACATGGAGTGCACTCACTCTAAAGAGACATTTCTGACATGGAGAGCAATCACTCTGCAGAGACATTTCTGACATGGAGAGCACTCTCTCTGCAGAGACATTCCTGACATGGAGTGCAATCTCTCCACAGAGACATTTCTGACTTGGAGAGCACTCTCCCGAGAGAGACATTTCTGACATGGAGTGCAATCTCTCAACAGAGACATTTCTGACATGGAGAGCTCTCTCTTTGCAGTGACATTTTTGACATGGAGTGCAATCTCTCTCCAGAGACATTTCTGACGTGGAGTGCACTCTCTCCACAGAGACATTTCTGACATGGAGAGCAATCACTCTACAGAGATATTTCTGATATGGAGTGCAATCTCTCAACAGGGATATTTCTGACATGGAGAGCTCTCTCTCTACAGAGACATTCCTGATATGGAGTGCACTGTCTCAACAGAGACATTTCTGACATGGAGAGCAATCTCTCAACAGAGACATTTCTGACATGGAGTGCCCTCTCTCTACAGAGACGTTCCTGACATGGAGTGCAGTCTCTCTCCAGAGACATTTCTGACATGGAGTACAATCTCTCTCCAGAGACATTTCAGACGTGGAGTGCAATCTCTCCACAGAGACATTTCTGACATGGAGAGCAATCTCTCAACAGAGACATTTCTGACATGGACAGCAATCTCTCCACAGAGACATTTCTGACATGGAGAGCAATCACTCTGCAGAGACATTTCTGACATGGAGAGCACTCTCTCTGCAGAGACATTCCTGACATGGAGTGCAATCTCTCCACGGAGACATTTCTGACATGGAGAGCAATCTCTCCACAGAGACATTTCTGACATGGAGTACACTCTCTCGACAGAGAAATTCCTGACATGGAGAGCAATCTCT
This sequence comes from Heterodontus francisci, assembly GCF_036365525.1. Lineage (NCBI taxonomy): Eukaryota > Metazoa > Chordata > Chondrichthyes > Heterodontiformes > Heterodontidae > Heterodontus > Heterodontus francisci. Next base: position 45,676 of record NW_027142042.1, read on the forward strand.
CTGCAGAGACATGCCTGACATGGAGTGCACTCTCTCCACAGAGGCATTTCTGACATGGAGTGCACTCTCCCGCTCTCCCGATAGAGACATTCCTGACATGGAGTGCAATCTCTCTGCAGAGACATTTCTGACATGGAGTGCACTGTCTGCACAGAGACAATTCTGACATGGAGGGCAATCTCTCTCCAGCGACATTTCTGACATGGAGCGCAATCTCTCCACAGAGACATTTCTGACATGGAGTGCACTCTCTCTACAGAGACATTTCTGACATGGAGAGCAATCTCTCCACAGAGACATCACTGACATGGAGTGCAATCTCTCGACAGAGACTTGACTGACATGGAGTGTAATCTCTCGACAGAGACATTTCTGACACGGAGAGCAATCTATCAACAGAGACATTTCTGACATGGAGTGCACTCTCTCCACAGAGACATTTCTGACATGGAGAGTAATCTCTCTGCAGAGACATTTCTGACATGGAGTGCACTCTCTCCACAGAGACAGTTCTGACATGGAGTGCAATCTCTCTACACAGACATTTCTGACATGGAGTGCACTCTCTCTGCAGAAACATTTCTGACATGGAGAGCAATCACTCTACAGAGACATTTCTGACATGGAGTGCACTCTCTCTACAGAGACATTTCTGGCATGGAGAGCAATCTCTCCACAGAGACATTTCTGACATGGAGAGCACTCTCTCGACAGATACATTCCTGACATGGAGAGCAACCTCTCTGCAGAGACATTCCTGACATGGAGTGCACTCTCCCGATAGAGACATTCCTGACTTGGAGTGCAATCTCTCCACAGAGACATTTCTGACATGGATTGCACTCTCCCGCTCTCCCGATAGAGACATTCCTGACATGGAGAGCAATTTCTCTCCAGAGCCATTTCTGACATGGAGAGCAATCTCTCTACAGAGACATTTCTGACATGGAGTGCACTCTCTCAACAGAGACATTTCTGACATGTCGAGCAATCTCTTTGCAGAGACATTTCTGACATGGAGAGCAATCTCTCCACAGAGACATTACTGACATGGTGTGCAATGTCTCGACAGAGACATTATTGTTTTGGAGTGCAATCTCTCCACAGAGAGATTACTGACATGGAGTGTAATCTCTCGACAGAGACATTTCTGACAGGAAAGCAATCTATCAACAGAGACATTTCTGACATGGAGTGTACTCTCTCCACAGAGACATTTCTGACATGGAGCGCAATCTATCAACAGAGCCATTTCTGACATGGAGTCCACTCTCTCGACAGAGACATTTCTGACAGGAAAGCAATCTATCAACAGAGACATTTCTGACATGGAGTGCACTCTCTCCACAGAGACAGTTCTGACATGGAAGAGCAATCTCTCTACAGAGACATTTCTGACATGGAGTGCACTCACTCTAAAGAGACATTTCTGACATGGAGAGCAATCACTCTGCAGAGACATTTCTGACATGGAGAGCAATCTCTCCTCAGAGACATTTCTGAGATGGAGAGCACTCTCCCTGCAGAGACATTCCTGACATGGAGTGCAATCTCTCCAAAGAGACATTTCTGACATGGAGAGCAATCGCTCCACAGAGACATTTCTGACATGGAGAGCACTCTCTCGACAGAGACATTCCTGACATGGAGAGCAATCTCTCTGCAGAGACATTCCTGACATGGAGTGCACTCTCCCGATAGAAACATTCCTGACATGCAGTGCACTCTCTTCACAGAGACATTTCTGACATGGAGTGCATTCTCCCGCTCTCCCGATAGAGACATTCCTGACATGTCGAGCAATCTCTTTACAGAGACATTCCTGACATGTCGAGCAATCTCTTTACAGAGACATTTCTGACATGGAGAGCAATCTCTCCACAGAGACATTACTGACATGGCGTGTAATCTCTCGACAGAGACATTTCTGACAGGAAAGCAATCTATCAACAGAGACATTTCTGACATGGAGTGTACTCTCTCCACAGAGACATTTCTGACATGGAGTGCACTCTCTCCACAGAGACATTTCTGACATGGAGAGCAATCTATCAACAGAGCCATTTCTGACATGGAGTCCACTCTCTCTACAGAGACATTTCTGACATTGAGAGTAATCTCTCTGCAGAGACATTTCTGACATTGAGTGCACTCTCTCCACAGCGACATTTCTGACATGGGGTGCAATCTCTCGACAGAGACATTACTGACATGGAGTGTAATCTCTCGACAGAGACATTTCTGACATGGAGAGCAATCTATCAACAGAGACATTTCTGACATGGAGTGCACTCTTTCTGCAGAGACGTTTCTGACATGGAGAGCAATCTCTGAGCAGAGACATTTCTGACATGGAGTGCACTCTCTCTGCAGAGACGTTTCTGACTTGGAGAGCAATCACTCTACAGAGATATTTCTGACATGGAGAGCAATCTCTCCACAGAGACATTTCTCACATGGAGAGAACTCTCTCTGCAGAGACATTCCTGACATGGAGTGCAATCTCTCCACAGAGACATTTCTGACATGGAGAGCACTCTCCCGAGAGAGACATTTCTGACATGGAGTGCAATCTCTCAACAGAGACATTTCTGACATGGAGATCTCTCTCTTTGCAGTGACATTTTTGGCATGGAGTGCAATCTCTCTCCAGAGACATTTCTGACGTGGAGTGCACTCTCTCCACAGAGACATTTCTGACATGGAGAGCAATCACTCTACAGAGATATTTCTGATATGGAGTGCAATCTCTCAACAGAGACATTCCTGACATGGAGAGCTCTCTCTCTACAGAGACATTCCTGATATGGAGTGCACTGTCTCAACAGAGACATTTCTGACATGGAGAGCAATCTCTCATCAGAGACATTTCTGACATGGAGTGCACTCTCTCTACAGAGACATTCCTGACATGGAGTGCAGTCTCTCTCCAGAGACATTTCTGACATGGAGTACAATCTCTCTCCAGAGACATTTCAGACGTGGAGTGCACTCTCTCCACAGAGACATTTCTGACATGGAGAGCAATCACTCTACAGAGACATTTCTGACATGGAGTGCAATCTCTCAACAGAGACATTTCTGACATGGAGAGCTCTCTCTCGACAGAGACATTCCTGACATGGAGTGCACTGTCTCAACAGAGACATTTCTGACATGGAGAGCAATCTCTCAACAGAGACATTTCTGACATGGATTGCACTCTTTCTACAGAGACATTCCTGACATGCAGAGCAATCTCTCCACAGATACATTTCTGACATGGAGTGCACTCTCCTGATAGAGACATTCCTGACATGGAGTGCACTCTCTCCACAGAGGCATTTCTGACATTGAGTGTACTCTCCCGCTCTCCCGATAGAGACATTCCTGACATGGAGTGCAATCTCTCTGCAGAGACAGTTCTGACATGGAGTGCACTGTCTGCACAGAGACAATTCTGACATGGAGGGCAATCTCTCTCCAGCGACATTTCTGACATGGAGAGCAATCTCTCTGCAGAGACATTTCTGACATTGAGTGCACTCTCTCTACAGAGACATTTCTGACATGGAGTGCAATCTCTCGACAGAGACATTTCTGACATGGAGTGCACTCTCTCCACAGACACATTTCTGACATGGAGAGTAATCTCTCTGCAGAGACATTTCTGACATGGAGTGCACTCTCTCCACAGAGACAGTTCTGACATGGAGTGCAATCTCGCTACAGAGACATTTCTGACATGGAGTGCACTCACTCTACAGAAACATTTCTGACATTGAGAGCAATCTCTCTGCAGAGACATTTCTGACATGGAGTGCTCTCTCTCGACAGAGAAATTCCTGACATGGAGAGCAATCTCTCTGCAGAGACATGCCTGACATGGAGTGCACTCTCTCCACAGAGGCATTTCTGACATGGAGTGCACTCTCCCGCTCTACCGATAGAGACATTCCTGACATGGAGTGCAATCTCTCTGCAGAGACATTTCTGACATGGAGTGCACTGTCTGCACAGAGACAATTCTGACATGGAGGGCAATCTCTCTCCAGCGACATTTCTCACATGGAGCGCAATCTCTCCACAGAGACATTTCTGACATGGAGTGCACTCTCTCTACAGAGACATTTCTGACATGGAGAGCAATCTCTCCACAGAGACATCACTGACATGGAGTGCAATCTCTCGACAGAGACTTTACTGACATGAAGTGTAATCTCTCGACAGAGACATTTCTGACATGGAGAGCAATCTATCAACAGAGACATTTCTGACATGGAGAGCAATCTATCAACAGAGACATTTCTGACATGGAGTGCACTCTCTCCACAGAGACATTTCTGACATGGAGTGCACTCGCTTCGCAGAGACAGTTCTGACATGGAGTGCACTCTCTCCACAGAGACAGTTCTGACATGGAGTGCAATCTCTCTACACAGACATTTCTGACATGGAGTGCACTCTCTCTACAGAAACATTTCTGACATGGAGAGCAATCAATCTACAGAGACATTTCTGACATGGAGTGCACTCTCTCTACAGAGACATTTCTGGCATGGAGAGCAATCTCTCCACAGAGACATTTCTGACATGGAGAGCACTCTCTCGACAGAGACATTCCTGACATGGAGAGCAACCTCTCTGCAGAGACATTCCTGACATGGAGTGCACTCTCCCGATAGAGACATTCCTGACATGGAGTGCAATCTCTCCACAGAGACATTTCTGACATGGAGTGCACTCTCCCGCTCTCCCGATAGAGACATTCCTGACATGGAGAGCAATTTCTCTCCAGAGCCATTTCTGACATGGAGTGCATTCTCTCTAAAGAGACATTTCTGACATGGAGAGCAATCACTCTGCAGAGACATTTCTGACATGGAGAGCAATCTCTCCTCAGAGACATTTCTGACATGGAGAGCACTCTCTCTGCAGAGACATTCCTGACATGGAGTGCAATCTCTCCAAAGAGATATTTCTGACATGGAGAGCAATCTCTCCACAGAGACATTTCTGACATGGAGAGCACTCTCTCGACAGAGACATTCCTGACATGGAGAGCAATCTCCCTGCAGAGACATTCCTGACATGGAGTGCACTCTCCCGATAGAGACATTCCTGACATGGAGTGCACTCTCTCCACAGAGACATTACTGACATGGAGTGCAATGTCTCGACAGAGACATTACTCTTTTGGAGTGCAATCTCTCCACAGAGACATTACTGACATGGAGTGTAATCTCTCGACAGAGACATTTCTGACAGGAAAGCAATCTATCAACAGAGACATTTCTGACATGGAGTGTACTCTCTCCACAGAGACATTTCTGACATGGAGTGCACTCTCTCCACAGAGACATTTCTGACATGGAGAGCAATCTATCAACAGAGCCATTTCTGACATGGAGTCCACTCTCTCTACAGAGACATTTCTGACATTGAGAGTAATCTCTCTGCAGAGACATTTCTGACATTGAGTGCACTCTCTCTACAGCGACATTTCTGACATGGGGTGCAATCTCTCGACAGAGACATTACTGACATGGAGTGTAATCTCTCGACAGAGACATTTCTGACATGGAGAGCAATCTATCAACAGAGACATTTCTGACATGGAGTGCACTCTTTCTGCAGAGACGTTTCTGACATGGAGAGCAATCTCTCAGCAGAGACATTTCTGACATGGAGTGCACTCTCTCTGCAGAGACGTTTCTGACTTGGAGAGCAATCACTCTACAGAGATATTTCTGACATGGAGAGCACTCTCTCGACAGAGACATTCCTGACATGGAGAGCAATCTCCCTGCAAAGACATTCCTGACATGGAGTGCACTCTCCCGATAGAGACATTCCTGACATGGAGTGCACTCTCTCCACAGAGACATTACTGACATGGAGTGCAATGTCTCGACAGAGACATTACTCTTTTGGAGTGCAATCTCTCCACAGAGACATTACTGACATGGAGTGTAATCTCTCGACAGAGACATTTCTGACAGGAAAGCAATCTATCAACAGAGACATTTCTGACATGGAGTGTACTCTCTCCACAGAGACATTTCTGACATGGAGTGCACTCTCTCCACAGAGACATTTCTGACATGGAGAGCAATCTATCAACAGAGCCATTTCTGACATGGAGTCCACTCTCTCTACAGAGACATTTCTGACATTGAGAGTAATCTCTCTGCAGAGACATTTCTGACATTGAGTGCACTCTCTCTACAGCGACATTTCTGACATGGGGTGCAATCTCTCGACAGAGACATTACTGACATGGAGTGTAATCTCTCGACAGAGACATTTCTGACATGGAGAGCAATCTATCAACAGAGACATTTCTGACATGGAGTGCACTCTTTCTGCAGAGACGTTTCTGACATGGA
>NW_027142043.1:0-21418 GCF_036365525.1 Heterodontus francisci
TTTTTGTGATCGTCATAAGCTTTCTTTTTCTGCTTTAACTTACCCTGTAAGCTTCTAGATAACCAGGGGGCTCTAGATTTGGCAGTAACACCTTTATCTTTGTGGGGACATGCCTACACTCTGCTTGTAGTATCTTGCTTTTGAATGCCTCCCACTGGTTTCCCACCGATTTTCCCTCAAGTAGCTGTATCCAATCCACAGGTCACCTCTCAGTTTCTTCAAATTTGCCTTCCCCCAATTTAGAACTTTTACTTCCGTTTTATCTTTGTCCTTTTCCAAGATTATGCTAAAACTTACCGTATTAGGGTCACTGTCTCCAAAATGGTCACCCACTGTTACTTCCTCCACTTGCCCAGCTTCATGACCAAAGACAAAATCTAGAATTGCACCCCCTCTCGTTGGGCTTGTTACAAATGAGGCCATATGGGTAGAACTTAAAAACAAAAAGTGGGCAATCACTTTGCTGGGAGTGTACTACAGGCCTCCAAACAGTCAAGGAGAGATAGAGGAGCATTAGGGACCAAAGTGGTAATGTGTGTGTGGAGTTGGAGGATATAGGTGAGGTTTTAAATGATTACTTTTCATCTGTGTTCACTATGGAGAAGGAGGATGTAGGTGTAGAGATCAGGGAGGGGGATTGTGATATACTTGAACATATTAGCATTGAAAGGGAGGAAGTATTAGCTGTTTTAGCGGGCTTAAAAGTGGACAAATCCCCAGGCCCAGATGAGATGTATCCCAGGCTGTTATGTGAGGCAAGGGAGGAGATAGCAGGGGCTCTGACACAAACTTTCAAATCCTCTCTGGCCACAGGAGAGGTACCAGAGGATTGGAGGACAGTGAATGTGGTACCATTATTCAAGAAGGGCAGTAGGGATAAACCAGGTAATTACAGGCCGGTGAGTCAACATCAGTGGTCGGGAAACTATTGGAAAAAATTCTGAGGGACAGGATTAATCTCCACTTGGAGAGGCAGGGATTAATCGGGGATAGTCAGCATGGCTTTGTCAGGGGGAGATCGTGTCTAACAAATTTGATTGAATTTTTCGAGGTGGTGACTAGCTGTGTAGATGAGGGTAAAGCAGTAGATGTAGTCTACATGGACTTCAGTAAGGCTTTTGATAAGGTCCCAACATGGGAGATTGGTCAAGAAAGTAAGAGCCCATGGGATCCAGGGCAATTTGGTAAATTGGATCCAAAATTGGCTTAGTGGCAGGAGGCAGAGGGTGATGGTCGAGGTCTGTTTTTGCGAGTGGAAGCCTGTGACCAGTGGTGTACCACAGGGATTGGTGCTGGGACCCTTGCTGTTTGTAGTGTATATTAATGATTTAGACAAGAAAATAAGAGGTATGATCATAAAGTTTGCAGATGACACAAAAATTGGTGGTGTCGTAAATAGTGAGGAGGAAAGCCTTAGATTACAGGACAAAATAGATGGGCTGGTACGATGGGCAGAGCAGTGGCAAATGGAATTTAATCTTGAGAAGTGTGAGGTGATGCATTTTGGGAGGACAAACAAGGCAAGGGAATATACAATGGACCTTGGTGTACTTGTCCATAGATCACTGAAGGCAGCAGCACAGGTAGATAAGATGGTTAGGAAGGCATATGGGATACTTGCCTTTATTAGCTGAGGCATAGAATATAAGAGCAGGAAGGTTATGATGGAGCTGTATAAAATGCTAGTTAGGCCACAGCTGGAGTACTGTGTACAGTTCTGGGCACCACACTATAGGAAGGATGTGATTGCACCGGAGACGGTGCAGAGGAGATTCACCAGGATGTTGCCTGGGCTGGAGCATTTCAGCTATGAAGAGAGACTGAAAAGGCGAGGGTTGTTTTCCTTGGAGCGGAGAAGGCTGAGGTGGGACATGATTGAGGTGTACAAAATTATGAGGGGCATTGATAAGGTCGTCTTCTTCTTTCTTTGGCCTCCTTGTCTCGAGAGACAATGGGTAAGCGCCTGGAGGTGGTCAGTGGTTTGTGGAGCAGCGCCTGGAGTGGCTATAAAGGCCAATTCTAGAGTGACAGACTCTTCCACAGGTGCTGCAGATAAAATTGGTTGTCAGGGCTGTTACACAGTTGGCTCTCTCCTTGCGCTTCTGTCTTTTTTCCTGCCAACTGCTAAGTCTCTTCGACTCGCCTCACTTTAGCCCCGCCTTTATGGTTGCCCGCCAGCTCTGGTGATCACTGGCAACTGACTCCCACGACTTGTGATCAATGTCACAGGATTTCATGTCGCGTTTGCAGACATCTTTAAAGCGGAGCCATGGACGGCCGGTGGGTCTGGTACCAGTGGCGATCTCGGTGTTAAATGTATCCTTGGGGATCCTGCCATCTTCCATGCAGCTCACATGGCCAAGCCATCTCAGGCGCCACTGACTCAATAGGGTGTATATGCCGGGGATGTTGGCCGTCTCGAGGACTTCTGTGTTGGAGATACGGTCCTGCCACCTGATGCCAAGGATTCTCCGGAGGCAGCGAAGATGGAATGAACTGAGACGTCGCTCTTGGCTGATGTACGTTGTCCAGGCCTCGCTGCCATAGAGCAAGGTACTGAGGACACAGGCTTGATACACTCGGACTTTTGTGTTCCGTGTCAGTGCGCCATTTTCGCACACTCTCTTGGCCAGTTTGGACATAGCAGTGGAAGCCTTTCCCATGCGCTTGTTTAATCCTGCATCGAGAGACAGGTTACTGGTGATAGTTGAGCCTAGGTAGGTGAACTCTTGAACCACTTCCAGAGCGTGGTCACCGATATTGATGGATGGAGCATTTCTGACGTCCTGTCCCATGATGTTCATTTTCTTGAGGCTGATGGTGAGGCCAAATTCATTGCAGGCAGCCACAAACCTGTCGATGAGTCTCTGCAGACACTCTTCAGTGTGAGATGTTAATGCAGCATCGTCAGCAAAGAGGAGTTCCCTGATGAGGACTTTCCGTACTTTGGTCTTCGCTTTTAGACGGGCAAGGTTGAACAACCTGCCCCCTGATCTTGTGTGGAGGAAAATTTCTTCTTCTGAGGACTTGAACACATGTGAGAGCAGCAGGGAGAAGAAGATCCCAAACAGTGTAGGTGCAAGAACACAGCCCTGTTTTACGCCACTCAGGATGGGAAAGGGGTCTGATGAGGCACCGCTATGCTGAATTGTGCCTTTCATATTGTCATGGAATGAGGTGATGATACTTAGTAGCTTTGGTGGGCATCCAATCTTTTCTAGTAATCTGAAGAGACCACGTCTGCTGACTAGGTCAAAGGCTTTGGTGAGATCAATGAAAGCAACATAGAGGGGCATCTGTTGTTCGCGGCATTTCTCCTGTATCTGACGAAGGGAGAACAGCATGTCAATGGTGGATCTCTCTGCTCGAAAGCCACACTGTGCCTCAGGATAGACACGTTCAGCCAGCTTCTGGAGTCTGTTTAAAAGGATTTGAGTGAAGACTTTCCCCACTATGCTGAGCAGGGAGATTCCACAGTAGTTGTTGCAATCACCGTAGTCACTCTTGTTCTTATAGAGGGTGATGATATTGGCATCGTGCATGTCCTGTGGTACTGCTCCCTCATCCCAGCACAGGCAAAGCATAGGGTAGATAGAAAGAAACTTTTTCCCTTAGCGAAGGGGTCATTAACCAGGGGGCATGGATATAAAGTAAGGGACAGGAGGTTTAGAGGGGATTTGAGGAAAAACTTTTTTCACCCAGAGGGTGGTTGGAATCTGGAACACACGGCCTGAAGGGGTGGTGGAGGCAGGAACCCTCACAACATTTAAGAAGTATTTAGATGAGCACTTGAAAAGCCATAGCATACAAGGCTACGGGCCAAGTGCTGGAATTTGGGATTAGGATAGTTGCACGATGGGCTGAAGGGCCTGTTTCTGTGCTGTATAATTCTATGACTCTACGGGCTGGCTAAAAAGTTCTCTTGAACATAGTTGAAGAATTTTGTCCCCTCTGCGCCCTTCACACGGTTTGTATCCCAGTTGATATTGGGGTTTTCTATAGTCAAGGAGAACAAATTGCTGTTCCTCAACCAACATCACTAGAAACAGATTAGCTGCTCATTATCACATTGTTGTTTATTTGTGGGATCTTGCTATATACAAATTGGGGGGTTGGGGCGAGGGGAGAGGGAATGGCTGGGGGGTGGGTGGAAAAAGGGAATGGCTGGGGGGGGGAAGGGGAAAGGGAATGGCTGGGGGGGGCGGGAGGGGGGAAAGGGGATGGCTGGGGGGGAGGGGGGAAAGGGAATGGCTGGGGGGGAGGGGGGAAAGGGAATGGCTGGGGGGGAGGGGACAGGGAATGGCTGGGGGGGGAGGGATAGGGAATGGCTGGGGGGGGAGGGATAGGGAATGGCTGGGGGGGGGGAAAAGAATGGCTGGGGGGGGGAAGAGAATGGCTGGGGGGGGGAAGAGAATGGCTGGGGGGGGGAAGAGAATGGCTGGGGGGGGGAAGAGAATGGCTGGGGGGGGGAAGAGAATGGCTGGGGGGGGGAAGGGAATGTCTGGGGGGGGGAAGGGAATGTCTGGGGGGGGGGAAGGGAATGTCTGGGGGGGGGGAAAGGGAATGTCTGGGGGGGGGGAAAGGGAATGTCTGGGGGGGGGAAGGGAATGTCTGGGGGGGGGGAAGGGAATGTCTGGGGGGGGGGAAGGGAATGTCTGGGGGGGGGGGAAGGGAATGTCTGGGGGGGGGGAAGGGAATGTCTGGGGGGGGGGAAGGGAATGTCTGGGGGGGGGGAAGGGAATGTCTGGGGGGGGGGAAGGGAATGTCTGGGGGGGGGGGAAGGGAATGTCTGGGGGGGGGGGAAGGGAATGTCTGGGGGGGGGGGAAGGGAATGTCTGGGGGGGGGGAAGGGAATGTCTGGGGGGGGGGAAGGGAATGTCTGGGGGGGGGAAGGGAATGTCTGGGGGGGGGGAAGGGAATGTCTGGGGGGGGGGAAGGGAATGTCTGGGGGGGGGAAGGGAATGTCTGGGGGGGGGGAAGGGAATGTCTGGGGGGGGGGAAGGGAATGTCTGGGGGGGGGGAAGGGAATGTCTGGGGGGGGGGAAGGGAATGTCTGGGGGGGGGGAAGGGAATGTCTGGGGGGGGGGAAGGGAATGTCTGGGGGGGGGGAAGGGAATGTCTGGGGGGGGGGAAGGGAATGTCTGGGGGGGGGGAAGGGAATGTCTGGGGGGGGGGAAGGGAATGTCTGGGGGGGGGGAAGGGAATGTCTGGGGGGGGGGAAGGGAATGTCTGGGGGGGGGGAAGGGAATGTCTGGGGGGGGGGAAGGGAATGTCTGGGGGGGGGGAAGGGAATGTCTGGGGGGGGGGGAAGGGAATGTCTGGGGGGGGGGAAGGGAATGTCTGGGGGGGGGGAAGGGAATGTCTGGGGGGGGGGAAGGGAATGTCTGGGGGGGGGAAGGGAATGTCTGGGGGGGGGAAGGGAATGTCTGGGGGGGGGAAGGGAATGTCTGGGGGGGGGAAGGGAATGTCTGGGGGGGGGGAAGGGAATGTCTGGGGGGGGGGGGAAGGGAATGTCTGGGGGGGGGGAAGGGAATGTCTGGGGGGGGGGGAAGGGAATGTCTGGGGGGGGGGGAAGGGAATGTCTGGGGGGGGGAAGGGAATGTCTGGGGGGGGGAAGGGAATGTCTGGGGGGGGGGAAGGGAATGTCTGGGGGGGGGGAAGGGAATGTCTGGGGGGGGGGAAGGGAATGTCTGGGGGGGGGGAAGGGAATGTCTGGGGGGGGTGGGGGAAGGGAATGTCTGGGGGGGGGAAGGGAATGTCTGGGGGGGGAAGGGAATGTCTGGGGGGGGGGAAGGGAATGTCTGGGGGGGGGGAAGGGAATGTCTGGGGGGGGGGAAGGGAATGTCTGGGGGGGGGAAGGGAATGTCTGGGGGGGGGAAGGGAATGTCTGGGGGGGGGGAAGGGAATGTCTGGGGGGGGGGAAGGGAATGTCTGGGGGGGGGGAAGGGAATGGCTGGGGGGGAGGGATAGGGAATGGCTGGGGGGGGAGGGATAGGGAATGGCTGGGGGGGGGAAGATAGGGAATGGCTGGGGGGGGGAAGATAGGGAATGGCTGGGGGGCGGAGATAGGGAATGGCTGGGGGGGGAGGGATAGGGAATGGCTGGGGGGGGAGGGATAGGGAATGGCTGGGGGGGGAGGGATAGGGAATGGCTGGGGGGGGAGGGATAGGGAATGGCTGGGGGGGGAGGGATAGGGAATGGCTGGGGGGGGAGGGATAGGGAATGGCTGGGGGGGGAGGGATAGGGAATGGCTGGGGGGGGAGGGATAGGGAATGGCTGGGGGGGGAGGGATAGGGAATGGCTGGGGGGGGGAGGGATAGGGAATGGCTGGGGGGGGAGGGTTAGGGAATGGCTGGGGGGGGAGGGTTAGGGAATGGCTGGGGGGGGAGGGTTAGGGAATGGCTGGGGGGGGAGGGATAGGGAATGGCTGGGGGGGGGAAGTTAGGGAATGGCTGGGGGGGGGAAGTTAGGGAATGGCTGGGGGGGGGGAGATAGGGAATGGCTGGGGGGGGAGGGATAGGGAATGGCTGGGGGGGGAGGGATAGGGAATGGCTGGGGGGGGAGGGATAGGGAATGGCTGGGGGGGGATAGGGAATGGCTGGGGGGGGGGGAGGGATAGGGAATGGCTGGGGGGGGGAGGGATAGGGAATGGCTGGGGGGGGAGGGATAGGGAATGGCTGGGGGGGTAGGGATAGGGAATGGCTGGGGGGGGAAGGATAGGGAATGGCTGGGGGGGGAAGGATAGGGAATGGCTGGGGGGGGGAGGGATAGGGAATGGCTGGGGGGGGAGGGATAGGGAATGGCTGGGGGGGGAGGGATAGGGAATGGCTGGGGGGGGAGATAGGGAATGGCTGGGGGGGGGGAAGGGAATGGCTGGGGGGGGGAGGGATAGGGAATGGCTGGGGGGGGGGGAAGGGAATGGCTGGGGGGGGAGGGATAGGGAATGGCTGGGGGGGGAGGGATAGGGAATGGCTGGGGGGGGGAGGGATAGGGAATGGCTGGGGGGGGGAGGGATAGGGAATGGCTGGGGGGGAGGGATAGGGAATGGCTGGGGGGGGAGGGATAGGGAATGGCTGGGGGGGGAGGGATAGGGAATGGCTGGGGGGGGAGGGATAGGGAATGGCTGGGGGGGGAGGGATAGGGAATGGCTGGGGGGGGAGGGATAGGGAATGGCTGGGGGGGGAGGGATAGGGAATGGCTGGGGGGGGGAAGGGAATGGCTGGGGGGGGGAAGGGAATGGCTGGGGGGGGGAAGGGAATGGCTGGGGGGGGGAAGGGAATGGCTGGGGGGGGAGGGATAGGGAATGGCTGGGGGGGGAGGGATAGGGAATGGCTGGGGGGGAGGGATAGGGAATGGCTGGGGGGGGAGGGATAGGGAATGGCTGGGGGGGGAGGGATAGGGAATGGCTGGGGGGGGGAAGGGAATGGCTGGGGGGGGAGGGATAGGGAATGGCTGGGGGGGGGAGGGATAGGGAATGGCTGGGGGGGAGGGATAGGGAATGGCTGGGGGGGAGGGATAGGGAATGGCTGGGGGGGGGAGGGATAGGGAATGGCTGGGGGGGGAGGGATAGGGAATGGCTGGGGGGGGGGAAGGGAATGGCTGGGGGGGGAGGGATAGGGAATGGCTGGGGGGGGAGGGATAGGGAATGGCTGGGGGGGGAGGGATAGGGAATGGCTGGGGGGGGGAGGGATAGGGAATGGCTGGGGGGGGGGGAAGGGAATGGCTGGGGGGGGGAGGGATAGGGAATGGCTGGGGGGGGGAGGGATAGGGAATGGCTGGGGGGGGGAGGGATAGGGAATGTCTGGGGGGGGGAAGGGAATGGCTGGGGGGGGAGGGATAGGGAATGGCTGGGGGGGGGAGGGATAGGGAATGGCTGGGGGGGGAGGGATAGGGAATGGCTGGGGGGGGGAGGGATAGGGAATGGCTGGGGGGGGAGGGATAGGGAATGGCTGGGGGGGGAGGGATAGGGAATGGCTGGGGGGGGGAGGGATAGGGAATGGCTGGGGGGGGAGGGATAGGGAATGGCTGGGGGGGGGAGGGATAGGGAATGGCTGGGGGGGGGAGGGATAGGGAATGGCTGGGGGGGGGAGGGATAGGGAATGGCTGGGGGGGGGAGGGATAGGGAATGTCTGGGGGGGGGAAGGGAATGGCTGGGGGGGGAGGGATAGGGAATGGCTGGGGGGGGGAGGGATAGGGAATGGCTGGGGGGGAGGGATAGGGAATGGCTGGGGGGGGAAGTTAGGGAATGGCTGGGGGGATTGGTGCTGTATCTTTTGCGCCCGGCCTTAATGAAGGGAATTAGAGATATCAAACCCGGAAGTAAAGGATAAGACCGGGACCGAGACTCACCTGGAACAAGGAGGAGGAGGAGGAGGAGGAGAGCCCGGGTCCGGGTCCGGGTTGGAATTGGCTCCCGGTGCCGGTCTCCCGCACTCATCGCGCGACACCAGGTGAGACCGGAAGCGGAGCCAGGAAACATGAGAGGAATGTGAGGGGGAGGAGCCTCACCTGGGGGGGAGGAGCCTCACCTGGGGGGGAGGAGCCTCACCTGGGGGGGGAGGAGCCTCACCTGGGGGGGAGGAGCCTCACCTGGGGGGAGGGGCACTGGATGAGCACTTGGCACGTCAAAACATTCAAGGGTATGGGCCAAGTGCTGGCAAATGGGATTAGGTAAACAGGTCAGGTGTTTTAATGCATCGGTGCAAACTCGATGGGCCGAAGGGCCTCTTCTGCACTGTATTATTCTGTGATTCTGAGGGTTTGGGGGGGAGCCTCACCTGGGGGGGTTTCGGGGGGGAGACTCACCTGGGGGGTTTGGGGGCGGAGCCTCACCTGGGGGGTTTGGGGGTGAGCCTCACCTGGGGGGTTTGGGGGCGGAGCCTCACCTGGGGGGTTTGGGGGTGAGCCTCACCTGGGGGGTTTGGGGGCGGAGCCTCACCTGGGGGGTTTGGGGGTGAGCCTCACCTGGGGGGTTTGGGGGCGGAGCCTCACCTGGGGGATTTGGGGGTGAGCCTCACCTGGGGGGTTTGGGGGCGGAGCCTCACCTGGGGAGTTTGGAGGGGGAGTGGAGGAAGACTCAGCTGCTCCTTTCTCTCCGGTAAAGTCCAGGCTAAAATATGAGATAGTGAAAAATCCTGAACTGAGGGGCACCCAATCGCCAGCGGCACATCGGAGGATCAGGTCGGGATGTAATTATCACCCAACTCGCTATATTGCACTTGAAAAAAATCTGGATTATTAGTCGGTAATGTTTGACCCGTCCAATCACTGCACGGCAGCATTCACTCACACAGTTGAGAGTCAGAGTGCATCGTGACCTTTGAACCCAATGTTAAGGTCAGAGTGCATCGTGACCTTTGAACCCTGTGTTGGGGTCGGAATTCATCCTGACCATTGAACCCAGTGTTGGGGTCGGACATCATGACCTTTGAACCCAGTGTTGGGGTCGGAGTGCATCGTGACCATTGAACCCAGTGTTGGGGTCGGAATTCATCGTGACCAATGAACCCAGTGTTGGGGTCGGACATCATGAGCATTGAACCCAATGTTGGGGTTGGAGTGCATCATGACCATTGAACCCAGTGTTGGGGTCAGAGTGCATCTTGACCATTGAACCCAGTGTTAGGGTCGGAGTGTATCTTGACTGTTGAACCCAGTGTTGGGGTTGGAGTGCATCATGACCATTGAACCCAGTGTTAGGGTCGGGTGCATCCTGACCATTGAACCCAGTGTTAGGGTTGGAGTGCATCAAAGAACAAAGAACAAAGAAAATTACAGCACAGGAACAGGCCCTTCAGCCCTCCAAGCCTGCGCCGATCCAGATCCTCTATCTAAACATGTCGCCTATTTTCTAAGGGTCTGTATCTCTTTGCTTCCTGCCCATTCATGTATCTGTCTAGATACATCTTAAAAGACGCTATCGTGCCCGCGTCTACCACCTCCGCTGGCAATGCGTTCCAGGCACCCACCACCCTCTGCGTAAAGAACTTTCCACGCATATCCCCCCTAAACCTTTCCCCTCTCACTTTGAACTCGTGACGCCTAGTAATTGAATCCCCCACTCTGGGAAAAAGCTTCTGGCTATCCACCCTGTCTATACCTCTCATGATTTTGTACACCTCAATCATGTCCCCCCTCAACCTCCGTCTTTCTAATGAAAATAATCCTAATCTGCTCAACCTCTCTTCATAGCTAGCGCCCTCCATACCAGGCAACATCCTGGTGAACCTCCTCTGCACCCTCTCCAAAGCATCCACATCCTTTTGGTAATGTGGCGACCAGAACTGCACGCAGTATTCCAAATGTGGCCGAACCAAAGTCTTATACAACTGTAACATGACCTGCCAACCCTTGTACTCAATACCCCGTCCTATGAAGGAAAGCATGCCGTATGCCTTCTTGACCACTCTATTGACCTGCGTTGCCACCTTCAGGGAACAATGGACCTGAACACCCAAATCTCTCTGGACATCAATTTTCCCCAGGACTTTTCCATTTACTGTATAATTCACTCTTGAATTGGATCTTCCAAAATGCATCACCTCGCATTTGCCCTGATTGAACTCCATTTGCCATTTTTCTGCCCAACTCTCCAATCTATTTATATTCTGCTGTATTCTCTGACAGTCCCCTTCACTATCTGCTACTCCACCAATCTTAGTGTCGTCTGCAAACTTGCTAATCAGACCACCTATACTTTCCTCCAAATCATTTATGTATATCACAAACAACAGTGGTCCCAGCACGGATCCCTGTGGAACACCACTGGTCACACGTCTCCATTTTGAGAAACTCCCTTCTACTGCTACTCTCTGTCTCCTGTTGCCCAGCCAGTTCTTTATCCATCTAGCTAGTACACCTTGGACCCCATGCACCTTCACTTTCTCCATCAGCCTACCATGGGGAACCTTATCAAACGCCTTACTGAAGTCCATGTATATGACATCTACAGCCCTTCCCTCATCAATCAACTTTGTCACTTCCTCAAAGAATTCTATTAAGTTGGTAAGACATGACCTTCCCTGCACAAAACCATGTTGCCTATCACTGATAAGCCCATTTTCTTCCAAATGGGAATAGATCCTATCCCTCAGTATCTTCTCCAGCAGCTTCCCTACCACTGACGTCAGGCTCACCGGTCTATAATTACCTGGATTATCCCTGCTACCCTTCTTAAACAAGGGGACAACATTAGCAATTCTCCAGTCCTCCGGGACCTCACCCGCGTTTAAGGATGCTGCAAAGATATCTGTTAAGGCCCCAGCTATTTCCCCTCTCGCTTCCCTCAGTAACCTGGGATAGATCCCATCCGGACCTGGGGACTTGTCCACCTTAATGCCTTTTAGAATACCCAACACTTCCTCCCTCCTTATGCCGACTTGACCTCGAGTAATCAAACCTGTTCCTAACCTCAACATCCGTCATGTCCCTCTCCTCGGTGAATACCGATGCAAAGTACTCATTTAGAATCTCACCCATTTTCTCTGACTCCACGCATAACTTTCCTCCTTTGTCCTTGAGTGGGCCAATCCTTTCTCTAGTTACCCTCTTGCTCCTTATATATGAATAAAAGGCTTTGGGATTTTCCTTAACCCTGTTTGCTAAAGATATTTCATGACCCCTTTTAGCCCTCTTAATTCCTCGTTTCAGATTGGTCCTACAATCCCGATATTCTTTCAAAGCTTCGTCTTTCTTAAGCCTCCTAGACCTTATGTATGCTTCCTTTTTCCTCTTAGCTAGTCTCACAATTTCACCTGTCATCCATGGTTCCCTAATCTTGCCATTTCTATCCCTCATTTTCACAGGAACATGTCTCTCCTGCACACTAATCAACCGCTCTTTAAAAGCCTCCCACATATCAAATGTGGATTTACCTTCAAACAGCTGCTCCCAATCTACATTCCCCAGCTCCTGCCGAATTTTGGTATAGTTGGCCTTCCCCCAATTTAGCACTCTCCCTTTTGGACCACTCTCGTCTTTGTCCATGAGTATTCTAAAACTTACGGAACTGTGATCACTATTCCCAAAGTAGTCCCCTACTGAAACTTCAACCACCTTGCCGGGCTCATTCCCCAACACCAGGTCCAGTATGGCCCCTTCCCGAGTTGGACTATTTACATACTGCTCCAGAAAACCCTCCTGGATGCTCCTTACAAATTCTGCTCCATCTGGACCTCTAACACTAAGTGAATCCCAGTCAATGTTGGGAAAATTAAAATCTCCTATCACCACCACCCTGTTGCTCCTACATCTTTCCATAATCTGTTTACATATTTGTATCTCTATCTCACGCTCGCTGTTGGGAGGCCTGTAGTACAGCCCCAACATTGTTACCGCACCCTTCCTATTTCTGAGTTCTGTCCATATTGCCTCACTGCTCGAGTCCTCCATAGTGCCCTCCTTCAGCACAGCTGTGATATCCTCTTTGACCAGTAATGCAACTCCTCCACCCCTTTTACCTCCCTCTCTATCCCGCCTGAAGCATCGATATCCTGGGATATTTAGTTGCCAATCATGCCCTTCCCTCAACCAAGTCTCAGTAATAGCAATAACATCATACTCCCAGGTACTAATCCAGGCCCTAAGTTCATCTGCCTTACCTACTACACTTCTTGCATTAAAACAAATGCACCTCAGACCACCAGTCCCTTTGCGTTCATCATCTGCTCCCTGTCTACTCTTTCCCTTAGTCACGCTGACTTCATTATCTAGTTCCTTACAGGCTTTTGTTACTACCTCCTTACTGTCCACTGACCTCAATTGGTTCCCATCCCCCTGCCACATTAGTTTAAACCCTCCCCAACAGCGTTAGCAAAAGCACCCCCAAGGACATTGGTTCCAGTCCGGCCCAGGCGTAGACCGTCCAATTTGTAATAGTCCCACCACCCCCAGAACCGGTCCCAATGTCCCAAAAATCTGAACCCCTCCCTCCCGCACCATCTCTCAAGCCACGCATTCATCCTGACTATTCTTTCATTTCTACTCTGACTATCACGTGGCACTGGTAGCAATCCTGAGATTACTACCTCTGAGGTCCTTCTTTTTAACTTGGCTCCTAACTCCCTAAATTCTGCTTGTAGGACCTCATCCCGTTTTTTACCTATATCATTGGTGCCTATGTGCACAATGACAACTGGCTGTTCACCCTCCCCCTTCAGAATGTTCTGCAGCCGATCTGAGACATCCCTGACCCGTGCACCTGGGAGGCAACATACCATTCGGGAGTCTCGTTTTCGACCACAGAACTGTCTATCTACTCCCCTTACAATGGAATCCCCTATGACTATCGCCCTTCCACTCTTTTTCCCGCCCTTCTGAACAGCAGAGCCAGCCACGGTGCCATGAACCTGGCTACTGCTGCCTTCCCCTGGTGAGCCATCTCCCTCAACAGTATCCAAAACGGTATACCTGTTTTGGAGGGAGATGACCGCAGGGGATACCTGCGCTGCCTTCCTGCTCTTTCTCTGCCTTTTGGTCACCCATTCCCTTTCTCCCTCAGCAATCCTAATCTGCGGTGTGACCAATTCGCTAAACGTGCTATCCACGACCTCCTCAGCATCGCGCATGCTCCAAAGTGAGTCCATCCGCAGCTCCAGAGCCGTCATGTGGTCTAACAAGAGCTGCAGCTGGACACACTTCCTGCACGTGAAGGAGTCAGGGACATCAGCCATGTCCCTGAGCTCCCACATTGAGCAAGAGGAGCATAACACGGGTCTGAGATCTCCTGCCATTTTCAATCTTAAGCTTAAGTTAGTCTTAACTTAGATAAACGAAAAAGGAACGAAAAGTTTTCACCAATCACAGGAAAAAAAAATAAATAGAAAAAGCGTTACCTTATCTGCACACCACCGAGTCCTTTTTTTTGGTTAGAGGAGGAGGGCGGGTGGGAGACACTACAGGTGTAGTGTCTCGGGTTCAGCCGCTGCCCAAATATATAGGACTTACTTACCCAGCTGCAACCTCGCTCTCCCGGTCGCCACTGCAAAAAGAAACCTGACCATTGAACCCAGTGTTGGGGTCAGAGTACATCGTGACCATCGAACCCAGTGTTAGGGTCGGAGTGCATCCTGACTATTGAACCCAGGTCCAGTCACCAAGTCATGTGGGAGTTGCTCAGGTGTTGGAGTTCAAGTAGTGAAGAGCCAGGCAGCTGGTTGACCCTCTTAGAGCAGTGAGGGAAAACAGAAGGAATTGGGTGATGAAGGGCACTTTACAGAAAGAACATGGGAATAGGAGGAGGCCATTCAGCCGCTCGAGCCTGTTCTGCCATTCACTAAGATCCTGGATGACCCATATCTTAACTCAACCCACCTGTCTAAATTCAATATAATGTTATACCCTTGGCTGGCAAGGGTATAATTATTGATCCCAAAATTATAAAATATTAATTGACTTAGCATTTTCTGCTTTTTGTGGGAGAGAGTTCCAAACATCAACCATCCTCGAGTCTACATGAAGAAGTGTTTTCTAACCTCTTGCTTGATTAGTCTGACTCTGATTATAAGATTATGTCCCCTTGTCCCAGAGTCTCCCACCAGCAGAAAAAAAGTTTCTGTCCATCTACCCCTATCAATTCCTTTCAAAACCCACAGAAAAAGTATCTGAGACATAGAAACATAGAAAATAGGAGCAGGAGTAGGCCATTCAGCCCTTCGAGCCTGCTCCGCCATTCATTATGATCATCCAACTCAGTAACCTGTTCCTGCTTTCACCCCATACCTTTGATCCCTTTCGCCCCAAGAGCTATAATTAACTCCTTCTTGAAAACATACAATGTTTTGGCCTCAACTGCTTTCTGTGGTAGTGAATTCCACAGGCTCACCACTCTCTGGGTGAAGAAATTTCCCCTCATCTCAGTCCTGAAAGGTTTACCCCGTATCCTTAGACTATGACCCCTGGTTCTGGACTCCCCCACCATCGGGAACATCTTTCCTGCATCTCCCCTGTCAAGTCCTGTTAGAATTTTATTGGTTTCTATGAGATTCCCCCTCACTCTTCTGAACTCCAGCGAATATAATCCTAATTGACTCAATCTCTCCTCATACGTCAGTCCCACCATCCCAGGAATCAGTCTGGTAAACCTTCGCTGCACTCCCTCTGCAGCAAGAACATCCTTCCTCAGATAAGGAGATCAAAACTGCACACAATATTCCAGGTGTGGCCTCACCAAGGCCCTGTATAATTGCAGCAAGACATCCCTGCTTCTGTACTCGAATCATCTCGCTATGAAGGCCAACATACCATTTGCCTTTTTTACCCCCTGTTGCAGCTGCATGCTTACTTTCAGCAACTGGTGTACGAGAACACCCAGGTCTCGCTGCATATTCCCCTCTCTCAGTTTATAGCCGTTCAGATAATAATCTGCCTTCCTGTTTTTACTACCAAAGTGAATAACCTCACATTTATCCACATTATACTGCATCTGCCATGCATTAGCCCACTCACTCAACTTGCCCAAATCACCCTGAAGCCTCTCTGCATCCTCCTCACAACTCGGTTTTGTGTCATCTGCAAATTTGGAGATATTATATTTAGTTTCCTCATCTAAATCATTAATATATATTGTGAATAGCTGGGGTCCTAGCACCGGTCCCTGCGGTACCCCACTAGTCACTGCCTGCCATTTGGAAAAAGACCCATTTATCCCTACTCTTTGTTTTCTCTCTGCCAACCAATTTTCTATCCTTTGCAATACACTACCCCTAATCCCATGCGCTTTAATTTTACACGTTAATTTCTTATGTGGGCCTTTGTCGAAAGCCTTCTGAAAGTCCAAATACACCACATCCACTGGCTCCCTCTCATCAACTCTACTAGTTACATCCTCGAAGAATTCTAGTAGATTTGTCAAGCATGATTTCCCTTTCGTAAATCCATGCTGACTCTGTCTGATTCTAACACTGTTCTCTAAGTGCTCTGCTACAAAATCTTTGATAATGGAATCTAGAATTTTCTCCACTACTGACGTCAGGCTGACTGGTCTATAATTCCCTGCTTTCTCTCTACCCCCTTTTTAAATAGTGGGGTTACATTAGTTACCCTCCAATCTGTAGGAACTGTTCCAGAGTCTGTAGAATCTTGGAAGATGACCACCAATGCATCCACTATTTCTAGGGCCACTTCTTTAAGTACTCTGGGATGCATACCATCAGGCCCTGGGGATTTATCAGCCTCCAATCCCATCAATTTCCCAAACACAATTTCTCCACTAAACAAAGAACAAAGAACAGTACAGCACAGGAAAAGGCCATTCAGCCCTCCAAGCCTGCGCTGATCTTGATGCCTGCCGAAACTAACACCTTCTGCACTTCCGGGGCCCATATCCCTCTATTCCCATCCTATTCATGTATTTGTCAAGATGTCTCTTAAACGTCACTATCGTACCTGCTTCCACCACCTCCCCCGGCAGCATGTTCCAGGCACTCACCACCCTCTGTGTAAAAAACTTGCCTCGCACATCCTCTCTAAACTTTGCCCCTCGCACCTTGAACCTATGTCCCCTAGTAACTGACTCTTCCACCCTGGGAAAAAGCTTCTGACTATCCACTCTGTCCATGCCGCTCATAAATTTGTAAACCTCTATCATGTCACCCCTCCACCTCCGTCGTTCCAGTGAAAACAATCCGAGTTTTTCCAACCTCTCCTCATAGCTAATGCCCTCCAGACCAGGCAACATCCTGGTAAACCTCTTCTGTACTGTCTCCAAAGCCTCCACGTCCTTTTGGTAGTGTGGCGACCAGAATTGCACGCAATATTCTAAGTGTGGCCTAACTAAGGTTCTGTATTGCTGCAACATGACTTGCCAATTTTTATACTCTGTGCCCCGACCGATGAAGGCAAGCATGCCGTCTGCCTTCTTGACTACCTTATTCACCTGCGTTGCCACTTTCAGTGACCTGTGGACCTGTACGCCCAGATCTCTCTGACTGTCAATACTCCTAAGGGTTCTGCCATTTACTGTATAATTCCCACCTGCATTAGACCTTCCAAAATGCATTACCTCACATTTGTCCGGATTAAACTCCATCTGCCATTTCTCCGCCCAAGTCTCCAACCGATCTCTATCCTGCTGTATCCTCTGATAATCCCCATCATTATCCGCAACTCCACCAACCTTTGTGTCGTCCGCAAACGTACTAATCAGATCAGCTACATTTTCCTCCAAATCATTTATATATACTACAAACAGCAAAGGTCCCAGCACTGATCCCTGCGGAACACCACTAGTCATATCCCTCCATTCAGAAAAACACCCATCCACTGTTACCCTCTGTCTTCTATGACCGAACCAGTTCTGCATCCATTTTGCCAGCTCACCTCTGATCCCGTGTGACTTCATCTTTTGCACCAGTCTGCCATGCGGGACCTTGTCAAAGGCTTTACTAAAGTCCATATAGACAACGTAAGGCTCACCGGCCTATAATGTCCTGGATTATCCTTGCCACCCTTCTTAAACAAAGGCACAACATTGGCTATTCTCCAGTCCTCTGGGACCTCACCTGTAGCCAATGAGGATGCAAAGATTTCTGTCAAGGCCCCAGCAATTTCTTCCCTTGCCTCCCTCAGTATTCTAGAGCAGATCCCATCAGGCCCTGGGGACTTATCTACCTTAATGCTTTGCAAGACACTCGACACCTCCTCCTTTTTGATAATGAGATGACTGAGACTATCTGCACTCCCTTCCCTATGCTCATCATCCACCAAGTCCTTCTCCTTGGTGAATACTGATGCAAAGTACTCATTTAGTACCTCACCCATTTCCTCTGGCTCCACGCATAGATTCTCTTCTCTGTCCTTGAGTGGGCCAACCCTTTCCCTGGTTACCCTCTTGCTCTTTATATATGTATAAAAAGTCTTGGGTTTTTCCTTAATCCTGTTTGCCAATGACTTTTCATGACCCCTTTTAGCCCTCCTAACTCCTTGCTTAAGTTCCTTCCTACTGTCTTTATATTCCTCAAGTGCTTCGTCTGTTCCTAGCCTTCCAGCCCTTACAAATGCTTCCTTTTTCTTTTTGACTGGGCTCAGAATATCCCGTGTTATCCAAGCTTCCCGAAACTTGCCAAACTTGTCTTTCTTCCTCACAGGAACATGCTGGACCTGGATTCTAATCAGCTGACGTTTGAAAGACTTCCACGTGTCAGATGTTGATTTACCCTCAAACAGCCGCCCCCAATCTAAATTCTTCAGTTCCTGCCTAATATTGTTATAATTAGCCTTCCCCCAATTTAGCACCTTCACCCGAGGACTCTTCTTCTTTGGCCTCCTTATCTCAAGAGACAATGGATACGCGCCTGGAGGTGGTCAGTGGTGTGTGAAGCAGCACCTGGAGTGGCTATAAAGGCCAATTCTAGAGTGACAGGCTCTTCCACAGGTGCTGCAGAGAAATTTGTTTGTCAGGGCTGTTACACAGTTGGCTCTCCCCTTGCACCTCTGTCTTTTTTCCTGTCAACTACTAAGTCTCTTCGACTCGCCACATTCTAGCCCCGTCTTTATGGCTGCCCACCAGCTCTGACGATCGCTGGCAACTGACTCCCACGACTTGTGATCAATGTCACAGGACTTCATGTCGCATTTGCAGACATCTTTAAAGCGGAGACATGGACGGCCGGTGGGTCTGATACCAGTGGCGAGCTCGCTGTACAATGTGTCTTTGGGGATCCTGCCATCTTCCATGCGGCTCACATGGCCAAGCCATCTCAAGCGCCACTGACTCAGTAGTGTGTATCAGCTGGGGATGTTGGCCACTCGAGGACTTCTGTGTTGGAGGACTACTCTTATCCTTATCCACAAGTACCTTAAAACTTATGGAATTATGGTCACTGTTCCCGAAATGCTCCCCCACTGAAACTTCGATCACCTGGCCGGGCTCATTCCCCAATACCAGGTCCAGAATGGCCCCATACATAGTTAGACTATCGACATACTGTTTCAAGAAGACCTCCTGGATGCTCTTCACATATTCTGCCCCATCCAAGCCCCTAGCACTAAGTGAGTCCCAGTCAATATAGGGGAAGTTAAAATCACCCACCACCACAACCCTGTTACCTTTACATCTTTCCAAAATCTGTCTACATATCTGCTCCTCTACCTCCCGCTGGCTGTTGGGAGGCCTGTAGTAAACCCCCAACATCATGACTGCACCCTTCCTATTCCTGAGCTCCACCCATATTGCCTCGCTGCATGACCCCTCTGAGGTGTCCTCCCGCAGTACAGCTGTGATATTCTCCTTAACCAGTAATGCAACTCCCCCACCCCTTTTACAACCCCCTCTATCGCGCCTGAAGCTTCTAAAGCCTGGAACATTTAGCTGCCAATCCTGCCCTTCCCTCAACCAAGTCTCTGTAATAGCAACAACATCATATTTCCAAGTACTAATCCAAGCTCTAAGTTCATCTGCCTTACCTGTTATACTTCTCGCATTGAAACAAATGCACTTCAGACCACCAGTCCCGCTGTACTCAGCAACATCTCCCTGCCTGCTCTTCCTCTTTGTCCTGCTGGCCTTATTTACTCTGTCCTCCTCATTTACTTCACTAGCTGTCCTACTGCTCTGGTTCCCACCCCCCCCTGCCACACTAGTTTAAACCCTCCCGAGTGACGCTAGCAAACCTTGCAGCCAGGATATTTGTGCCCCTCCAGTTTAGATGCAACCCATCCTTCTTGTACAGGTCCCATCTGTCCCGGAAGAGAGCCCAATGGTCCAGATATCTGAAACCCTCCCTTCTACACCAGCTGCTCAGCCACGTGTTTAGCTGCACTATCTTCCTATTTCTAGCCTCACTGGCATGTGGCACAGGGAGTAATCCAGAGATTACAACCCTAGAGGTCCTGTTTTTTAACTTTCTACCTAACTCCCTAAACTCCCCCTGCAGGACCTCATCACTCTTCCTGCCTATGTCATTGGTACCGATGTGTACCACAACCTCTGGCTGTTCACCCTCCCCCTTCAGAATGCATCCTGTCCATTCAGAGACATCCTTGACCCTGGCACCAGGGAGGCAACATACCATCCTAATACTGATTTCCTTCAGTTCCTCTCTCTCACTAAACCCTGTGTTCCCCAACATTTCTGGTATGATATTTGTGTCCTCCTCTGTGGTTCCCATTTAGTTGGTCAGCAATTTCTTTATCCTCCATAATAAATTCCCCTGTTTCTGACTGTAAGGGACCTACATTTGTCTTCACTAATCTTTTTCTCTTCACATACCTATAGAAACTTTTACAGTCAGTTTTTATGTTCCCCGCAAGCTTACTCGAAGTAAATTGAGGATTGGGTAAGTATTTGAAAAGGAAGAGTCTGAAAGGATATGAGAATAGGAGTTGAGAAGCTCGTACTGCTGGAGGTCTGATGGCCTGGATGACCTCTCTGAGCTGTTTAAATCAATCAATAAATAACTAGGGCCTCACTTTCTTCCCAGGCCTAGGCCACTGTTTGCTCATGCCAGGCTGTGACTGTGACCTCTTCTCTTGCTGTTTTTGTTGATTCCTTGCATAGCTGGTCCCCACATGGAGCAGGGCGGTGCCCAATGTTCATTAGTCGGCAGAAGTGCAGGCAGATATAAATTAGGAAGCAGTGATCAGTGGAATTGGGAGTGTTCCAAAAATCAGCTGAGATGGAGATATTTCCTGTCATTACTGAACTGCACGTCAACAGACTTGGCAGAAAGAAATACAAGAAAACATGAAACAGCAGAAAACAGATCACAGCAAAGACTCACACACTAGAAGATAATTGGAGAGGTTTGAATGGTATATATATAGAATAACAGGTACCCAGGAGTGATTTACAGACTGGAATCTAATCGAGGGGTTCGGGGGGTTTATATATAGAATAACAGGTACCCAGGAGTGATTTACAGACTGGAATCTAATCGAGGGGTTCGGGGGGTTTATATATAGAATAACAGATACCCGGGAGTGAGTTACAGACTGGAATCTAATCGTGGGGTTCGGGGGGTTTATATATAGAATAACAGATACCCGGGAGTGCGTTACAGACTGGAATCTAATCGAGGGGTTCAGGGTTTTATATATAGAATAACAGGTACCCAGGAGTGATTTACAGACTGGAATCTAATCGAGGGGTTCGGGGGGTTTATATATAGAATAACAGGTACCCAGGAGTGATTTACAGACTGGAATCTAATCGAGGGGTTCGGGGGGTTTATATATAGAATAACAGATACCCGGGAGTGAGTTACAGACTGGAATCTAATCGTGGGGTTCGGGGGGTTTATATATAGAATAACAGGTACCCAGGAGTGAGTTACAGACTGGAATCTAATCGAGGGGTTCGGGTGGTTTATATATAGAATAACAGGTACCCAGGAGTGATTTACAGACTGGAATCTAATCGAGGGGTTCGGGTGGTTTATATATAGAGTAACAGGTACCCAGGAGTGATTTACAGACTGGAATC